>NW_007246033.1:34377-59625 GCF_000164805.1 Carlito syrichta
CGTACCTTTTTTTAATACATACTTTTAATTTTAAAATTGTAGGGTACAGTTAAGGGTTAGGCATAAAAATATGCATTATGCAGGTACCCTTGTTGATGAGGTGTGCCTCCCTGTCCCCAGACAGATATTGACTACCATTAATCCCACGTCCCTTCCCCTCCCTGCCCCCCCCATAGTTTCCCATCACTGTCAATCCTTTTCTTATAATGATAGTTGTCCAAGGTCCACTTATGAGTGAGAACATATGATACTCAAATCTTTGTTTCTGTGAGAGATCACTCAGTATTATAAACTCTAATTCCATCCAAGTTGCTGCGAAATTCATGATTTTGTTCTTTTTAATGGCTGCATAATATTCCATTGTGTACATGTACCACATTTTTTTAATCCAGTCCTCTTTTGATGGACAGCATGGTTGGTTCCATGATCTTGCTATTGTGAAAAATGCTGTGATAAACATACATGTGCAGGTATCTTTTTTATAGAGTGATTTGAGTTCTTCAGGATATATTCCCAGTAGGGGGATTGCGGGGTCATATGGAAGGTTGATATTTAGAGTTTTTAGGAATCACCACACTGATTTCCACAGAGGCTGCACTAGTTTATACTCCCACCAACAGTATAGAAGTGTTCCCTTTTCACCACATCCTCTCCAGTATCTGTTTTTTTTTGAGTTATTGATAATTGCCATTCTGACTGGAGTTAGGTGGCATCTCTTTAATTTGCATTTCCTTGATGACTAGTGGGGTTGAACATTTCTTCATGTATCTGTTGGCTGCTCATATGTCTTCTTTTGAGAAGTGTCTGTCCATGTCTTTTGCCCACTTTGTAATGGGGTTGTTTGTTTTTTTTTCTTTTCAGCACATTTGAGTTCCTTGTAGATTCTAGATGTTAGGCCTTTGTCAGACATGGAGTTGGCAAATACTTTCTCCCAGTCTGTGGGCTGTCTCCCTGCTCTCTTGATGGTTACTTTGGCTTTGCAGAAACTTGTCAGTTTAATGAGGTCCCACTTGTCTAGCTTATCTCTTATGGCCCATGCATTTCGGTTTTTGCTTAGAAATTGGATACCAGTTCCAACTTCCATAAGGGTGTGTCCTGCATTTTCTAAAGTTTTTATGGTTTGAGGTTTTAGATTTAGATCTCTGATTCATTTAGAGTTAATTTTTGTGTATGAGGATAGATAGGGGTCTTGTTTGAATCTTCTGCACGCGGTCAGCCAGTTTTCCCAGCACCATTTACTCAATAGGTTCTCCTCTCCCCAGTGGTGGGTGATAGAGGCTTTGTCGAAGATGAGTTGGTTGAGAAATTGAGGTTTTGCTTCTGGAATCTCAATTCTATTCCATTGATCTATATGCCTATTCCTATACCAATACCAAGCTGTTTTGATGATTGTAACTTTATAGTAAAGTTTGAAGTCTGGTACTGTGATACCCCCTGCTTTGGTTTTTTTTTTTTTTTTTTTTTTGCTGAGGATTGTTCTGGCTATTCTTGGTCATTTGTGTTTTCATATTAATTCCTGTATTGTTTTTTCTAGATCTGAGAAGAATGTTGCTGGTAATTTGATGGGTATTGCATTAAATCTGTAGATTGCCTTAAGTAAGATGGACATCTTCACAATGTTGATTCTTCCAATCCATGAGCACGGGATATTTTTCCACTTGTTTGTGTCATCTTTGATTTCTTTGAGCAGTGTTTTGTAGTTTTCATTGTAAAGGTCTTTCACATCTCTGGTTAGTAAGATGCCAAGGTATTTCATTTTTTTTGTGGCTATTGTGAATGGGATTGTACTGTTTTGGGGTTTCTGTTTGTTTATTATTGGTGTAAAGAAATGCGATTGTCCTTTGCACATTTATTTTGTACCCCAAGACTTTGCCAAAGTCGTTTATCAGTGCAAGGAGACTTTTGACAGATTTTCTTGGGTTTTTCAAGGTACACAATCATGTCATCTGCAAAGACAGATAACTTGACTTCCTCTTTTCCTATTTGAATACCCCTGATCACCTTCTCTTTTCTGATTGCTCTAGCCAGGACTTCCAATACTATATCGAACTGGAGGGGTGAGAGTGGGCATCCTTGTCTCATTCTAGTTTTCAAGGGAAATGGTTCCAATTTTTTTCTGTTTAGGAATATGCTGGCTGTGGGTTTCTCATAGATGGCTTTTACTATTTTGAGGTACATTCCACGTATGCCTAGATGTTCGAGATTTTTTATCAAGAAGGGGTGCTGGATTTTATCAAAAGCGTTTTCTGCATCTAATGATATAATCATGTGGTTTTTGTTTTGACATCTGTTGATATATTTACTTACATTTATGGTTTTAGGAATGTTGAACCAGCCTTGTGTCCCAGGGATAAAAGCCTACTTGGTCATGATGGATGATTTTTGAGAGTGTTATTGAATCCAGTTTGCTAGGATCTTGTTGAGAATTTTAGCATCTATGTTCATCAAAGATATTGGCCTGTAGCTCTCCTTCTTTGTTGGGTCTTTACCTGGCTTGGGTATCAATGTGATGTTAGCTTCGTAAAATGATTTGGGGAGAATTCCATCTTTCTCAATTACCTGGAATACTTTCAGTAGGATTGGTATCAGCTCCTCCTTAAATGTCTTATAGAATTTTGCTGGAAAACCATCTGGTCCAGGGCTTTTTCTGTAGGTAGTTTTCTTATTACATAGTCAATTTCCTTGATTGTTCTTGGTCTATTTAGGGTCTTGATTTCTTCTTGTTTCAACCTAGGCAGGTTGTGTGATATCAGAAAGTCCTCCATTTTCTTAAGGTTTTCAAGTTTCTTTCCATACAAGTTTACATAATAGTCTCTAATGATCTTTTGTATTTCTTCAGGGTCAGATGTGATTTCATCTTGTGTGTTTCTGATTGTGTTTATTTGGGCTTTTTCTCTTTTTTTCTTGGTCAGTCTAGCTAGGGACCATTGATCTTGTTTATCCTTTCAAAGAACCAGTTTTTTGTGTCATTGGTTTTTTGTATTATCTTTTTGTCTTCTATTTCCCATTTTTGGTCTTTTATTTTGGTGATCTGGATTCTTCTGCTGAAGTTAGGGTTATGGTGATCTTGCTTTTCCAGCTTCCTTAGGTGACTTGTTAGGCTGTTAATTTGTGATCCTTACATTTTCTTCATGTGCATTTGTAGAGATATGAATTCCCCTCTTACTACAGCTGTCATAGCATCCCAGAGATTTTGGTAAGACGTTTCTTCATTTTCATTTGTTTCCAGATATCTTTTAATCTCTGTTTTGATTTCATCATTGACGTAGGAGTTGTTTAGCATCATGTTATTTAGTGTCCATGTCTTTGTGGGTTTTGGTGGAAACTTTTTGGTGTTGATGTTAATTTTTATTTCACGGTGGTCCGAGAAGGTGCATGGCAAAATTTCAAACTTTTGAAATCCGTTTATGCTTGATTTATGGCCAAGTATGTGGTCGATCTTAGAGTACGTTCCATGCAGTGATGAGTAGAATGTATTTTCTGTGGTTGTTGGGTGGAGTGTTCTGTAGGTATCAATTAAGTCCATTTGGTCAAGAGTCACATTGAGGTTCCAGATCTCATTGCTGAATTTTGTCCTGATGATCTGTCTAGGGTTGTGAGTGGGGTATTAAAGTCCCCAGTTATGATTGTGTTAGAGTCAATATCTTTTCTGAGTTTACCTAGAAGCTGCTTTATGAAAGTTGGTGCTCCTATGTTGGGTGCATATATGTTTAGGATGAATATTTCTTGGTGATGGATTGAACCTTTTAGCATTATGTAGTGGCCTTCTGTACCTTTTTAAATTTTTGATAGCTTAAAGGGTATTTTCTCTGAGATTAAGATCATGATTTCTCCTTTCTTTTGTGTTCCATTCTCCTGAAAATTTGTTTTCCATCCTCTTACTTTAAGTCTGCGACTGTCCTTTCTAGTTAGATGAATCTCTTGAAGGCAATATATTGTTGCCTGGTGATATTTTATCCATTTTGCCATTCTATGTCTTTTCAGTGATGCATTTAGTCCATTCACATTCAGGCTAATTATTGAAATGTGAGAGTTGATCCCTTTCATAAGTTTCTTACAGAGTTGTTGTTGTTGTTCCTGTTTGTTTGTTGCCTTTCCTTTGATTTTGGGGTTGGTTCATATGTGTTTTTTCTTTTTCCTGTACTCTTATGAAGAATGTTGTTGTTCTTTTTGCCTTTTCTTCTGTGTTCAATATTTTCTTAAGTGTTTCTTGTAGAGGTGGTCTGGTGGCAGCCTAAGTTCTTAGGGATTGAATATCTGGGAAAGATTTTAATTCTCCCTCACTGATGAAGCTTAGCTTGGTTGGGTAGGTTATTCTTGGTTGAAGTTGTTTATCTTTTAGAACTTTGAAGAAAGGCTCCAAGCTCTCCTAGCCTGAAGGGTTTCTGTAGATAAATCTGCTGCTATTCTAATTGGTCTTCCATGGTAGGTAATCTGACCTTTTTCTCTTGCTGTTTTTAGGATTTTTTCTTTTATACCTACTTTGTTTAGGTGAATTATTATGTGTCTGGGGGTTGGTCTTCTCATTTATTGTCTTTCAGGGGTTCTGTGAATCTCTTGTGTTTGAATTTTCACATCACTGATGAGATGAGGGAAGTTTTCTTGAATAATCTCATAGAATGTTTGTTCCAGGGTGGTCTCTGTCTCTCTTTCTGCCTCAGAAAGTGCAATTACTCTTAGGTTCGGTCTCTTGAAGTAATCGCTCATCTCTTGAGGGTTTTGTTCTGTCTTTTTAAGCTTCTTTTCTATGTTTTTGATAGTTTGGATTAGTTCTATATTTTGGTCCTCAAGCTCTGAGATTCTTTCTTCTGCATGGCTAATTCTGCTGTCCATGCTTATCAGTTTGTTATTTATTTCATTCACAGTATTTTTTACTACTGTTATCTCAGTTTTCAATCCTTCCTAGTTTCTTCTTGTCTCTCCTCAATTCTTTTTAATCTCTCCATTAATGTCTTGATATCTGGGTTTGTAGTTTGAAGCCAGTCATTCTGGGGGTTCTTCATTGTTTGCATTCTGAAGTCAGTTTTCTCATTGTCTGACCTCCCAGGGGTTTGTGAGAGACCCATATTCTTCTTTTGGTTTTTCTTCATTTGTGTAGATTTTTCTCTCTCCCCCTTTCCCTCCCGTTCTTTAATTCTGTTTTTCAGGGAAGGTGGGGTTGCTTTTACTTCTTTTTGTTCAATCTCCTGTTCTTCCTTATGTGCATCTTCTGGCTTCATTCAATTTTGATGCTGGACTGTGGGTTGGGGCTGTAGTTTTTTGCAGTTTTGAGATTTAATTGAGGGGGAAGCTGTGATTCAGAATCTATCTGCAGATCCTATTATCCACCCACAAGTGTATGAGCACACCAGAACCCATTTCCCACTGCCTTGCAATCTGTCCATGCAGTGGGGTTTAGGTTTACTCCTTGGAACAAAAGGAGATAAGAAAAAGGAAAATAATGGAAGAAGGGGGGGTCAAGAGGATGTTGGAGAGAGAGGAATAAGTGGGAAAACAGACATACATACCAACTAATGAATGAAAAGAGAAACAAAGTCAGAAAAGAGTAAAAAACAAAGTTCCCTAAAGCATACCAGTAATCACACAAAGACAGTCCAATAAAATCATGCCTTTTGATGTGCTTTCCCCCAACACAAACAAGTAGTCTAACTCAAAAGCAAACAAAAGTGAGCAAAATAAACAGTCAAAACAATAAAATCAAAATAAGAAACCAGACTAGCTCTGGGATCTTGCCTGAGTGTCTAAAGTCTCTTCAGCTCTGATCTCTAGCCTCTCCCTTTTGCAGGCAGATAGATTTACCCATAAGTTGGGTTGGTTCCCTTGGCTTGCTGCCTGAGAGGTCTGCCACAGGAATGAGTTGCCTGTGTCTGGTTCAGCATAGGGTAGGGCCTTTGTCTCCTATTTGGCAAGGTTACCTTAGAAACCAAGGTGGAGGCTGCTCATAGATGGGTGGGGCAATGCGAATCTCTGCCTGGAAAATGGCTGTGGTGGGCGGCTCTTCTTTTGTCAATCCTTTCTCTCCACTTGTCCTTTCTCTCCACTCGTCCAGTCTGTGAATGATCCACTATGACGGGCTGTGGTGGTGTGTGTCCAGCATCAGGCACTGGGAATCAGCGATATAGCTGGGCGCTGCATTTGTGGCTTGGGGTGGAGGAGGGAGCTGTGAATTCCCTGGGCCAGAGCTGGGAATTCCCCAGGCTGGAACCAAGAACTGAGAGCAGCTTTCCAGCACCTGGTAGGAAACATCAGAGACTGTAGTGCAACAAAGGCTGTTTGTTATGTGGGACTGTAGTACAACAAAGGCTGTTTGTTATGTGGGGCACATGGAACTGCCTTCAGGAATCACCTTTTGTGGAGATCATCACAGTTCAGCTTGTCCCATTGCCATCTTAAACCTCTCCTAAGGAGCTGTTTTAAAACTTGTCAATTCTCCTGTGTTTATAAGCTACATGAAGGCAGAGACTATCATCAGTCCTGTTCACTGCCCTGTGCTCTCTGCCCTAGGAACTTATTCAATGTTTGGTGAATGAATAATGGAGTGGGACTAGAGGCAGCATCAGAATGGGGAGTTTGAATTGACAAGTTGTCTTGAATTGAGTTGTCCAAAGATGGCCCATCTCATCTCATAGCATGAGTCACTTCTGGTGTGTAAATTCAACCCTAATGAGTTTCTACAAGGATCAGGAAAGAGTGGATGATATTCAGAATGAAATTAGGTAGCAAGTAGGTTAATGTGTGTAGTGCATTATTCTGATCTTCATAAGTAATACTCTCTTGGTCTTATTTTTCTCATGAAAGTAACTCCACTCTGCCCATCACCTCCTGCTTCTAAGAGAACTGTTTTATCTGCCCTGCAAATGCTGTCATGATGTATGACCAAATAACCAATAATCTTTAAATACCTCTGTGATGTTCTCTTGACTGATGCTTCTGTATCTGGCAGGCACTTCTATGAGAAGTCTTGAGTTGCCTGGGAATTTATTTGGTATATTTTCATGTTTAATAGTGATGTAGACAACCCCAGTTTTTCTTGTGCCTTTTATTCTCAAGTAGAATACAAATGCAATCATGTCCCAATCATATCTTTTACTGAGACATAATTTTATTTGATATTATAGTACCCAAGAGTATGCTTCATTTGTTAGCTAAGACAAATGCTTGTTTGACTTCCATTTTTGACAACTAAAGAAAGCTGTATGACCTCCTTTAATGGGTGAATGGATAAGCAAACTATCTTCCATTCAAACAATGGAATATAACCCAACAATGAAAAGGATTAAACTATTGATTCAAACAATGACATGGATGAATGTGAAAATCATTTAACTAAGTAAAGGAAGGTAGTTCCAAAGTCTACATAATATATGATTCCACTTATATGGCAATCTGGAAATGCAAAACTATTGGGATGGAAAACTGATCAGTGGGTATCAGGGGTTGAACTGGGGAAGAGTTTCACTATAAAAAGGCAGCATGTGGAAATTTGGGTGTGATGGAACTGTTCTTGTCATGACTATAGTGGTAGATACACATGACTATAATAGTAGATACATTTTTAAAAACCTATAAAACTGTACACCACAAAGAATAAATTTTACTGTGTATAAATAGACAAAAATGCTGTACAAAATAAATCTAGAATCAAATTAAACATTATCAAGAAAGTAAGCATCTTTGTATGTCAATCACCTTTTGCAAAGAGGGAAGTTGAAGTCCACCAAGGGGTATGTAGACATAGATTATGATAACTTTTGTGGAACATACACATCCTTAATATGTCACCCAGTATTGCTCAAAAGAAGTATTCCAAGTTGTTCCTCAACAAAAAGATTCTGTGTCAAATCAACTTGCTAAATATTGCTCGTTATAATCCTACTCCCCTTTTGGAGAGTTGTGATACATTAAGATTAGAAGATTCTTCACCAAAAAACAAATGAACATAAACAACAATAACAAACATTTAACTTAGTAGTTTTTGAACTTAACTTGAAAATGAGACTCCATTATTTATAGAACATAGATTAACGTCTAATGGGTATAATTTGGGAAATTCCGATTGACAACGGGGTGACATTTTATCACACAATTACAAAATCTTAGCGTTGGAGGGCATCTCAAGAGATCATCTTGTCTTTGGGGCAGGCACACAACTTAGTCAATTTAGATAGAACATATTTGATTTTTTTTTAATGTCCCATTAGGTCAGGTGCAGTGGCTTATACCTATAATCCCAGCTCTTTGGGAGGCTGAGGCGGGAGGATTGCTTGAGCCCAGGAATTTGAGAATTTGAGACAAGCCCTGGCAACACAGCAAGATCCTGTCTCTACAAAAATAAAAATAAAAAAATAGCCAGTGTGGTGGCAGCTGTGTAGTCCTAGTTACTTGGGAGACTGAGGCAGGAAATCACTTGAACCCAGGAATTCAAGGCTGCAGTAAGACATGATCTTGCCACGATACTCCAGCCTAGGCAACAGAACCAGACCCTGTATCTAATAAAAAAAAAAAAGGAAAAATGAAAAAAATTCTAGTTCCTAATTTCACAGTAGTTTTTTATTTGTTTGTTTGTTTTGGTAAAACATTCCATGTTTGACAATTTTCTCTGTCTGATTATTCTTTCCTAGAGTAAGCCTCAATGATTTTCCTCTTGTGTGTACTTATTTGATCTCTTTCTTCCCTCTGTGGAGCCTGGATACAACTCATCAACATAGTCTGCTGCAACAAAGAGCTCATCTTAGTAGTAGATACCTCTGGGGTTGTCTCACAAGGAAGCCTTTCAACTCTGGCAACTGCTCCTAAAATACAGGGGTTGGTGCTCAGCTGTCATGCCTATATTGCATCCCTGTTCCTGTCCTTAGCCTCACACTTGATGTACAGCTGCTCATAGAATCCAACATTCTCTCTCCCAGGGACACGAAGGAAAAGCCTGGGAATGGTAGGCTTAAGTCACCTGACAGGACTCTTGAGGGAATGTTAATGGGTACCCTTCCCCAGACTCATTTTGTTTTATTTCGACTTCCTTTTGCATTCAATGAGTTACCCCAGTATCTTCAAGTAAATTCCTTTCTAGCTCAAGTCAGTTTCTGTTTCTTTCATCCCAAAGAAACTTATCTATTTCCAGCAGTGCATAGTGGCAAAATGGAGCAAACACTGGCCAAGTTCTCCAAATTTCTGAAGAAAAGTACTAGGGATATGAGGAACTCTTCTAATTTACCAGGAGATTAAGTACAAAATTGGATTCATGTTCTGGTCTTTCCTACTAGCCCACTTCAGGTCTTTATTCCCTGTATCTGGGGTTCTTCTCTCTGCCCTCTAATTTCCAGGGGTCTGGGAAGTGGGGGGAGGAGGGAGATTGATTAAATCTGCTTGAAGAGCTTTCATTTTTAACTTAGCTGTTTCCTAGAAGAAGAATGGTTTTATCTAGTCATTTTTCCTCATAATTCTTTTCTAACTTTTTAGGCATTTCCTACTTCTCTGAAATTCTCTCCTAAGCCCTTCACACTACACTAAATACTTTAAGAAGTGGCTTAGTCATGTAGAGATGTGTATGGAATTCTCTGGTAGGGAGTTCAAGAAAGGCCTTAATTTTATTTCAACATCTGGATAGGCACATTTAACTAAACTATGCATTTTGGAATGGTTCCAAAGCACCTGAGGGTAGTTGCAGTACCTTCGAGGTTTGCGGTAATGCAAAGATTTATATGCAGCATTTACCCCATGCTGGTTCAGAGTGTTATTCTTTTTCATCATTTGATTTATATACTTACTCAAAGTTTTTCCAATAGTAGGTTCAGTCTCTGTGTCAGCCTCTGCACATAAGCAACTCAGAAGACACATCTTGTCTTCCATGACACTGCAGTGCCCAGCACAAAGTCATACATGGAAACAGGCTTAAGTTACTCTCTCTAAAGTAATCATTGTACTTGCGAAGACTGAAACATAGCAGCCAAGTACTATGCCAGTGGCTTGAGGCATTATATTAGCAAGCATCCTGGTGCTTCATAAGCCTTAAAAGAAAAATACACACATACTCATACACATACTACTAAATACCTTTATAGGGAGGAGTTTTTAAAAATCTAAATAATTTTGATGAAAGTTTTCTTAGCTCCTGCTGTAAAGCTCAGATTTGTCCTGCTGTCTTTAGGAAGTTTCTTTTTCCTTCTACCCCCTCTTCCTGCTCCCTGCCCCAGCCAGGTGAGTTGCATTTATGTTTGGCGAGGTTTTAGGTTCCGGCACTGCATCTCCCTCTGTGCCTGTCCATTGGATTCTCACCTCTAGTCTTCCACCAGAATAAACCGAGGAAGTCTCATAATCCTGCCAAGGATCCTATTTTGAAACTTTTAGAAATTAGTTATAGCATTTATCTTTAAACTTTAAGTACTTAAGTGGGAAGAAATTATGCAAATAGATTTAAATGGTCAGGGAAATTTGTGAAAAATAGTTTGCTCTGTAATATGAAGCGAGCTCATTCGGGGCATGCCTTTGAAACTGGTGGATAGACTAGACCAGGTGTCTTCAGTACCATTTTTGCCCTATCCACATGCCAACCTGGTTTTCCCAGGAAGCCAGGGTGAGAGGCTTGCACCACCCCTACTGGAAATCCCCTCTGTGTGTGAGGCTGATAGACTGAGGGCCATTGCAAGATCATTTTCCCTCTCTTGGGTAAATTTGGTGCCAGGAAGGAGAGATGACCAGCAAGGCCAGTTTCCAGTACCTTCCCTAAAACCCAGTTTATTTTGGATGCCCCCTTGCTTTCACAGAACTGAGCACTCACTGTCCCTAATGGAACATTGTACCAGCTGGGTTTCCCAACTTGACCCTGAGCTCTTTGTAGGTAGACTTGTGAATGCTTTGTATGACTAGAGGGTAGCCTAGGCAGGCATTTAATAATCATTTGTTAAATGCTGGTATTTTCAGGCATACTTGGCTTGTTTCATCATTTAGTTTTATGTATTATTTGGGGTTGGATTATTGCCTGTGCTACCCAATAGAGGGAAAACATCCTTACATACTCTCAATGCCCCAGAATGGCTGCTCTCTTTATCCTCAAGGGTTAACCAGGAGCTAAGCTGCTGTAGAGGGAGGGAGAGGGAAAAAGAGAAAGGGAGGAAGGGAGAAGGAGAGAGAGAGAGAGAGAGAGAAGGACAGGGAGGGAGGGAGAGGACTACAGAAAACAAGCAATCCAGCTGGTAGCACATACTTGGAAGCTGTTCACTCATGGTTCCTTAGATTCTGGTCTTGAATGGGTAGCACCTCTTTGATATTGAGGGCAGAGCTGACGAAATGGAAAAGGAAACTCACCAAGGTTCCCTATGGAAGTGATGTCTTAGAAAGAGACTGTGAATCCCAACTTCACCATTTATTCAAATAGCTGCATATGTGAGGTAAGGGGTTAATCACATTATAACCATTGTCTCATTTAATCCTGATAAACCTCTGAAATTACTATCATCCCTCTTTTACAGATGGGGAAACTAAGGTTAAAGGAGAGTAAGAAACTTTTCCAAGGTAACTCAGCCTTGTATCTCTATCCCAGAGCAGAGCCAGAATGCAAACCCAGGATGAACTCCAACACACGGCAGCTCCGGGAATCACATCATTTCATTCAACATCGTTTCGTTATGACATTGATGGAAATAATCAATCCTGGATGAGTCTACTCCCTGTGTGGATTTTCTCCAAGCACTCCAGCTTCCTCTCACATCCCAAAACTGTGCACATTAGGTTCACTGGCATGGCTACATGGTCTCAGTGTGAGTGACCGTGTGCACGCACAGATGCACAGACGCACACATGTCCAGTGATGGAAAGACATCCTGTTCGGGGTTGGTTCCCACTGTGCAGCAAGGAGAGACCCTTGCCACCCACAAACCTGAACTGGAATTGATTGGAAAATCCAAATAAATGAATGCATACAAATTATCATAAAATAAAAACTTAGCCGGACTCGGTGGCTCAGCCTGTAATCCTACGCCTTGGGAGGCTGAGGTGAGTGAATTGCCTGAGCCTGCGGCTTCGAGACCCGCCTGCGCAACTTGGCGACACCTCATCTCTACAATAAATCAAAACGTAGCCGGGCGTGGTAGCGCGCACCACTGTAGTTCCAGCTACTGGGAAGGCTGAGGCGGAAGGATCGCCGGAGCCCAGCAGGTTGAGGCTGCGGTGGCCGGGAGCGGCCACTGCACTCCAGTCTGGGCGACAGAGTGAGACTCCAACTCAAAATAAATACATAAATAAATACATAAATAAATAAATAAAATTAAATAAATAAAAAGACAAAAAGTTGCAAAATATTTATACAAACGTATGACGATAAATTATGCAGTACAAAGGCGCTCAGCGAGCTGCCACATTGGTGATTGTTTCTGAACTCTGTGGTGTTAGGAGGGGCTCCTTACAGTTTTCACTTTGCAAACGTTAATTCTTTGATTTGGCCCACCAATACTATGAGTACCATCACTTACTGATTCACAGCAAATTGGGTAAATCATTATCTTAGTTGTTTTTATTAATGTTTCTTAAATGTGTTTATCCATTATATTTATTTCAATGTTTAATATTAGGAGTGTTTATGTAGCAGTTTGGTGATATTTTGTGATTGTAATATGCTGTAAGGACTAAACTCTTGTTTCCATCAATTAGCCTGTGGTTAAATTAGTTTGTTGTACTTTATTTTGGTTAAACTCATAATTTCCAAGAACCTATTGGCAATGTTAAGTGAGAACTTACTGTAAATACTTTAACCCCTAGCCCAAATACCTTTCATAGCAGAGATGGTTACTTATAAGTTCCATGATGCTAGCCAGGTAATTAAACCTCTCTACGCTTCAGTTTACTTAAAAAAAAAAAACAATTAGGAATGGTTATACCTATTTCATAGGTTTATTATGAGACTTAAATGAGATGACACAGATGAAAGTAGAAATGTGATTCTGGCACATGGAGGGCATTAAGTAAACTTTTTTTTCTTTGTTTAGAGTTGAACATGCATTAAGCATTCAGAAAATCGAGTAAGTGGTGAATATGCTGTCAGGGAGACAGAGGTGACATGACTATCCCTGGTCACTATGGCATTGGCATGGGCCTGGAGATAGCTTTTCTTAACACTCAGTGGCACATGAAGGTCACAAGGGTCTACAGCCTGCTCAGGAGTGACTTGATGATGTGTCTTGACCCTATAGCCATCACACCTGCCTCTCTCACTTACAAATATGCTGTTAGCGTAGAGTAGACACATGTGTAAACAAGTGTGTGTGTGTGTGTGTGTGTGTGTGTAGAAGATGCATTTTTCCATCATTAATGCCAAGATTTCCTAAATTGAAGACATTTGGTAACTTTGATACTGCTGAACTCTTCTTTTCTGCTTGACCCACACTTCACAGAGGCAAAGTAGGGGCTGAATCTTAGGACAGAGTTCAAATTCTAGCTCTGACTCTGCTACTGGCCTCCTGTCAATATAGCCACAAATTTAAACAGAATTAACTCAAGCCCAAGCAGATGAAAATCCCAATTCCACTTTCACTTTGCCCTTGAGACTATGAATGAGTAGATAAGACATATGCACCCACTGTATTGCTCGTGGTATATTGCCATCAACTGGAATAGTGCCTAGCTATAGTGACACCAAGTACATATTTTTGGAATGAAAATGAGGGTCAGTGTGATGATCTAATCCATTTTTCACACTGCATTGGAATTACCTTTCTAAAACATCTCCCCATAGGCAGGCCTCTAGTTCACCTTTCCAGCCTCGAGTCTCACTCAGTCACTAGCAGTTTCCACTGAAGCCCACCTGCTATCTTGACTACACACCCTTACATGTGCTATTCTTTCTTCCTCAGTTGCCCTCACCACTATCCACCTAACAAACTCCTATTTGTCCTTAAAGGCCTGGTACGAATGGAACCTCCTTTGTGAAACTTCCCCAGTTCTTTCTTGGTAGAATAAATTGCATTTTTCTGCTCCTGAGGTACTTAATGATAATTGTGATGATCTTGTATTGGTCTCTTCCACTCGACCATCACCTCATAGAGGGCAGGGGCTTCTTTATTTTTCCAGTCCTAGAGTAACACCTACAGAAACCATCTGTTGAATGACTAAATGAAAAACAGATAGTTACAAAGAGGCATTTCATTATTAGATTGAAAATGTCAAGGACAGGAAATACAATGTAAGAGAAGATATGGATCAAGTTATGTAAGTCAAGTGTCTGCCTCTATTGGTGTTCCTTGATCACAGAATCTGCTGGAAAGAACACATATCCTAAAGCAGAATTCCTTTTTTCTCTGCATGTACCACCACCAAACAAATAATGTTCAGTCTTGGAAGGCTAATTACAGTTCAGTCACCAAAGTAGTTACAACTTTGGAATTTAGACACATCCTAAAAAGGGGAGAGTCAAGGGGAAGGAGATTAGGTCTCGAGCATCTCTCTAGTTCTTTATCAAAAAAGGGAAAGGCTGAACTGTTGGTAAACAGAGAGTATCTGAGAAGAATGGCAAGTAGAGTTAAATAAAGGAATCGACTTCCATTCAGTATTTCCTGAGCAATGATTAGATGAATAATTGTAATATTTAAAGTTGTTTAAGTTGTACAGGACGTGGTGCTCTGTCCATTTAGCCCTTTTCTCTCCCCAGATTGTGTAACTAGTAATTTCTGAAGAGGGCAGAACTTGTGGCAAATGTAAGCTGACTGAGTCCTGGGAATGTTGGAGGTCGCTCTGGTTCGTTCACACTGGCTCAGGAACCAGGCTAAAGAGTGATTACCAGGCCCAACTATGCCTAAAAGGAAGGTAGACCAGATGTCCACCATCAACACACACACACACACACACACACACACACACACACACACACACACACACACACACACACAGACTGGGTGTGGGATTGACTGAGTCCTCACATGGACTTGTATTAAAGACAAATTCTAAAAGACAGCTCAAAGCTGAGCAGATCCTAATTTGTCCATATTATCTTTGAGATGTGACTATCGTCCTCAGCTTTCTGGCAGCTTGCCCAGTTCTCTGAAGGAAACTCAGTTGGCCAGAGTTCACCTGGGTTTATCAGTCCCCCAGGGGAATCTGTTTTCTCTGTGAGCTTCTTTTGTTATTCTGCGGGAACTGGGTCAGCTTTTCAAGAGTGGAAATGTCAGAGGAATAAAGAGGCTCCCTTGAAAAGATCTTTGCCACCACAGAAAGGAAACATCTTAGCATATCCCTTAAATAACAACATACAGTGTGACAGCCTTGCTTCCGACCCAAAGAAAGAAAAGAGGCCGAGAACACTGGGCAACATTTACACACACCCCTTTGCTGGGGAGACAGCTGGACTGGAGCTGTGTCATCCCAAGCGCTGAATTAAAGGCAACGGAAACATCAACTCTGTGGAATCTTTTTGGATGGCAAATGAGGCTAGAAAGCAGACAAAGGAAGGCTTTCAGCAGATGCCCGATTTTTTTTATGTTGCAGCACACTTCGAACGTAAGGCTGCTGCCCCAAGAAGCAGGAATCTGTGACTACTGGGAAGAAGCCCCATCCAGGCTGCAGTCTCCTACTGACCCCAGTAACAAACAGAAAGTCACTGTAGAGGGCAGTGAGCTGTGGCTGCCCACCGTTCATTCAGTTCTTCTATAGAGATGCCACAGTTGGTGAAATAGATCACACCATATTAATTAGACTACTAGGAAGATGAGTTTTGCAAAAGTCTGGCTGGAAGAATCTTAGGGCACATTATTGACCATGTGACCACCTACATCATGGGAGTGGGCAACCAAAAGATTCGAGCCCAGTTCAGACTTATATCTACTGAATTTCTTCTCAGTTACAAAATCATTCACAGTGTTCTCAAGTTTAACATCACCCTCAGCCAAGTATATCATCTCCCAAACAATTAACACCCACTAACAAGCAGAACTGATTATTATTAAGAAACAAGGGAAGGGCACATTGATGGTGTCTGCATTTTAGAGTCTCAGCTAGTGTTCTTTCTTCCTCTTGTGATCACTGATAAGATACCACAAGGCAGTATTGGCCAGTTTGCTCCATGAAAAGACCTTTGTGTGTCAGGATTCTTCCAAAGCCTTGACATCAGGGACTTTCCTCAAATACATCCATGCCCACCCCCTTGTCCAGTATTAATACATTACAGATAAAACAAACACCAACATTGCATAGTCAGAGTAACCAAGGGGGAGCAAAGGAATCTTCATGCCAATTGAATTCTATTGAATGAGATATAGTTGCAAAATGTCACACAAAATCCTGCCCAAGCCTAAGCAGATCTGAGACCTTGGCTCCCTGGCTGCTTATATCAGCCCCATCTGAGCATCTGCTTTCAAAATATTCTTATCATTGCCCGTTCTTAATCCAAGTTTTATTAATCATGAATGATGTACTACTATTTCAATAACTGATCACCTGGGCACCAAATGAGTATTTCTTAAACCCAGATTCTTGTAAGTATAAGCTGAGGAACTTTTTAAAGGTAAAGATTCTAGGCTTTAGCTTCAGGATAGAGTAGGATCTGCACATGACAGATGGTTCAAATGTTTAGGAATTATTGTTGAGCAGCAGGAATGTGTTAAAATCATATCAGATCTTGAGACAACGTGAGGGGTTGGGGGTGGAACAGGACAGAGGTGATGATGATGAGGTGGTTCTGTGGAAAGAATTCCATGTGATTCTGATATGCTCCCTTCTTCTGCAATTCCTCCTCCCAATTTGAGAACCATTGACACTTTGCTTGGATTAAAAATGCCTTGGATCAATTCTGGCTCTGCCACTCAGCAGCTCACCCATGGCCTTGAGGATATCACTTTAATGGTCTCAGTATCCCTGTTTGTAAAATAAGAGCATGGGTCAGTTCAGTGGTTGTGTTATCACTATGCATTGGAATTATTTGGGGAGTCCTTAGAACATATCAATGCCTGGGCTCCACCCACAGAGGTTCTAACCTAATTGCCTAACATGAAGCCCTGATTTGGGGTATTTGTAAGGCACCCCAGGTGATGCTGCTATGGGCATAGTTCTGAAGCTGTGTGACAGGAGTTCTCACTTCTTATCTGTAACTCTCTGCAAATGATTAGCAGCCCTCTGTATGCTGTGTCTATAAGAGTATTTGAAGGTCCTTGTGAAGAATAAGTTGATCAGCTAGTCCTTGACTTGCCATTTGAAATGTTAACATTAATGCTGAATGGAAGATTTGCTTTATTTAATAAGAAAAATGTAGTAACAAGGCATTTGTGATTATTTTTAATGTGTCAACTTGACTGAGCTAAGGGATGTCCAGATAACTGGTAAAACATTATTTCTGGATATGTCTGTGAGGGTGTTTTTAAAAGAAATTAACATTTGAATCAGTGGACTGAGAAAACAAGATCCACCATCACCAAAAAGTGGATGGGCATTATCCAATTTTTGGGGGGCCCTGAGAGAATAAAAGGTGTTGGAAGGGTGGATCACTCTCTCTCCTTGAGTTGAGTATCTGTTCCTGCCTCTTGATATCAGCATTCTAGCTCTAAGACTTTTGAATTTAGACCAGGACTTATGCCATTGCCTTCCAATTCTCAGACTTTAGACTGAATTATGCCATTCGCTTTCCTGGTTATTCAGCTTATGGGACTTCTAGGCCTCCCTAATTCACATGAGCCAATTCCTATATTTCCTTTTATATATGTATCTATATCTATATCTATAACTATATCTTCTATCGGTTTGTTTTCTCTGGAAAACCCTAACAAATACCAATGCAGCACAACTTTTTCTGATTCACTTTAATATATTCAGGATTCATGAGCAGTGTAGTTTTTCCTGAAACCTTTCTCATAGGATGATTAAATCATATTCTGATCCTAAATCCATTTCTTCTCAGGTAGCAAGTATTACCACTAGGTCTGTTATAGTGTGGTGTGTGTGTGTGTGTGTGTGTGTGTGTGTGTGTGTGTGTGTATGATTTTCTTGCTATCAACTGGCTCCCAGGAGCTAGGTCTTCACCAGGGCCTTAGTGTTCTTACAGGATGGTTTCTTAATCACGTCTCATGTTAAGATACTAGTGAAGAATTACCAAGTACAGAACTTAGTATATATGAGCTGAGCATGGCTCTGAGCACTTTAATTAGTAACCTCAATTATCTTAATGACAACTGTATATGGTATATATAACTACAATTCCTGTTTTATAGATGGGAAAACTGAGAAACAGCACATTTCAATAACTTCACTGATGTTACCTACTACATGATAGAGGCAGGATTTGAATTCAGACATTTTGGCTCCTGAACCTGCATTTTGCAAGGCTGAGTGAAAAATAGACAGAATCTTTATTACTAAAACTTATTGCTTCCCCTGTAATCAGTAGCTCAATGTTGGTAATAGAAACTGGCAACAAACCAATGATTTGTCATTGCTTCCTAATATCTTGGTTACTCCTAGCTATTCTCAGGAGATGGAAATCACAAGGCTTCCTATCAACCAGTTTTGCCCTTGATTTTGTGACGAGTGGAATGAGATGCACCAGCTGTGAGTGAGAACCTTTTGTGCCTGTGTACTTGCACATTTAGCATCACTTCCCTGTTTCTGTGTGAAATCTGAACCAGACTGTGGAGCAGCTGATCTGCTCTCTTCATCCCACTTCACAATTCACACCTGTTTTGAGGCTGCTGGATCCCACTGTGGGCCACATCCATCACAAGGTGGCTGCCGCGGTGATTCAGTTAGACTGAAAGCCAGTTCTTCCGGCTGCATTTCCCTGGACTGCTGCCTGCTGGAGAGCCAAGACAAACAGGTTCACACACCTATGTTCACTAATGGAAGCTGTGCGTTTACGTTATTGTTATTTTTTTATTTCAGAAAACTTTGGACTTCTAAGGAGTAAAGTGACATTATGTGCATGTTCCGTTTTATAAGTTTCTGCTCCATTCTTTGCACTGTGGACCCAAGTGCAGCCAGCAGCAGCACTAAGAACAGGATAATGTATTTCCTTATTCTGTTTCAAATTTTTTGTTAATTACACCATTTCCTGTATGTCCCATTAACTTAAAAGCTCCATATTACAGCATATTTTCATTTTATAAATTATATGTCCTTGTTTCTTTATTATACAAGTCATAAATTGTATAGGTGGTTTCTTCTTCATACTGAAAATAATTTTATAATATGTTCAGTTGAGCTAGGGAAAGCTGGTTAATGGATGATGGGGAACAAGGACTCATGCTGCAAAAGGGAGCAGCTAAAAGATCTTTGCACCATAAAACTTAATGAGGAAAAGTTAAGAGTTAGGCGTGTGCTTAAGTGTAAATCTTGATGAACTATGCATTAATTTCTCTCTTGGGTTGAAGCATCATTCAGTCCAGAGAGCAGCTGTAGAATATATTTACCTACTGTTATTCATAAATTTACCATGTTCCCTTCTAGATATGAGAGATTTGGATCTGTCTCTTAGTCAACGTCTTCAAATATAGAGTGATAATTTATTATATGGCTAATAGTTTACTAGATATTTTGGAGAGAATACACTGGGGAAGAAAAAATTTATAAACATATAATTAGTGGATATTCCTCATTGTATTACATGTTTATTATATGTGCATTATAAACTATATAATGTGTGTTATAAAGTTACGGCATAAACACTATAAGAGAACCAGGCTCAGTGGCTCAGCCTGTAATCCCGCGCCTTTGGGAGGCTGAGGTGAGTAGATTGCCTGAGCCCGCAGGTTCAAGACCCGCCTGGGAAACTTGACGAGACCTCATCTCTACAGTAAATCAAAAAAATTAGCCGGGTGTGGTAGCGCGCGCCTGTAGTTCCAGCTACTTGGAAGGTTGAAGCGGAAGGATCGCCGGAGCCCAGCAGGTCAAGGCTGTGGTGGCTGGGAGCATACCACTGCACTCCAGTCTGGATGACAGAGTGAGACCCCAACTCAAAAAAAAAAAAAGAAAAAAGAAAAGAGAACACTGTCCCAGTTTGACTTTATCTTATGGCCTCTACATTGGAAATTTCTCCTCATTGGAAATTTCTCCTCATTGGAAGGCAGTTTCCTTCAGGCAGGATATGTGGATTCCTTCTTCAGTCATTTTTATCATAGCTTAAATGTCATCTCCTCAAAGAAGCTTTCCCTGTCTTCCATTTAAAGTATCCACTGAACACTCCTCATCATATTCACTATCCATATATCCACTATTACATATCTGGCTATTTTCTTGTTTATTTGCTTGTCTGTCTCCACTCTGTAGAATGTAATCTCGATGAGAGCAAGATCTTGTCTATCTTGTTTACTCCTGTAATCCAGTTTCTTAAGAGATATATAGTAGGAAGTCATTAAAGATTTGCTAGAAGGAAAGAAGGAAAAAGGGTGGAAGAACGGAAAGAAGAAAGGAAGGAAGGAATGAAGGAAGGAAGGAAGGATCTGAGAGCTGAGCTTGGGCATTAGATGCTAACTTGCATAATCAGGAAAAGCTAAGAGATGTGACTTGAGTTAGATCTGTTTTTTTTTTTTTTGAGTTGGAGTCTCACTCTGTCACCCAGACTGGAGTGCAGTGGCCGCTCTTGGCCACCACAGCCTCGACCTGCTGGGCTCCGGCGATCCTTCTGCCTCAGCCTTCCAAGTAGCAGGCATGCGCTACGACGCCCGGCTGATTTTTTGATTTATTGTAGAGATGAGGTCTCGCTGCCCAGGTGGGTCTCGAACCCACGGGCTCAGGCAATCCACTCACCTCAGCCTCCCAAAGGCGCGGGATTACAGGCTGAGCCATCGAACCTGGTCGAGTTAGATCTTAAATGATAGCAAGGTGTGGTGTCATGGCTGGTAAGAGGAGAAGCAGATAACAACCAGTTATACTAGAAAGAGTATGAGTATTTCTGAGTGTAACCCTAAGTTCAGAAAAGACGCTATGGGCAGTGGATCTGAAAAGTGGCAGACTAGAGGGGCTTTGGGGAAAAGAACTCGCTATGCATGGCAGGCTGTGTATGGGTAAGCCATTCTTGGATCAGCTGAAGGTTTGTCATTATTTATTTCCGAGATTCCCTTCCTCAATCTAGTTTACCCAATTTACTCAATTGATACTGTCCTAATTGGGTCTCATGTTCCTCTCTAGAACTCAGTTTGTGTAAAATTGTAGAAACCAGTTTGAGATGAGGAGGGAGATGAATCAGGAAGCAATGTGAAGCAAAGTGAAGGAGGGACAGAGTGGGTAATTGCTGAATTTCAAAAGGATGGGAAGTGTCTCTTAATAATTTGCTTAGCATTATCTTCTTGAAGCTGATGAGAGATGGACAGACTCTCAGTCAGAGCCATCTACTACATATTTGGTGGAAAACGGGCTCTTACTTCCCAGCTATCTCTGGGATGGGGCAGCTATCTCTTCCTTTGCTACTTGGGGCATAGATAGTACCAGGAAAGGTGTGATTTGGGTGGGGCTGAAAGGTAAAAGGTGGTAGAAAGCTTAGAATGGAAATTGGGACTCTGTTTTCTAAAAGGGTATTCTCAGAAATTTAAAATTTCCATGATGCAATTATTCTATCCTCCTCAACTCCCTGTATTTACTGTGTGTTTTTCAAAATAGGAAGGTAATATCTTGTGATTATTTGAAAGAGAATGGAAAAGGCCTTGACAGTTTAGAAACACATCCCCCCCAAAAAAGAATAGAAAGAAAGAAAAAATAAACACAGCTCTAGTAATGTACTGTTCAAGGATATTGATTTGCAGTGTATGCAGAAGTGGTGGTAGGGACTTCCACGGCATTTGAATTTTCATGTCATCGCTGGTTGAGTTTTTAACAAGTGGTCCTCCACTTCCACTACATCATATTGTCTCAGATCTCCACCTCCCATGTTATCTTTTATTATGGATCTTGCTGATGACTATCTTCTAATCTAGGTTTAGCTATGAAACTCTTAACCAAGAAATAGACCTCTACCTCTTAATCTACTTGATTCTCAATGCTCTGCTGGCAACTAGTCTTCTCCACTGGATTCTGAATTGCCCGTTGCATTGACTCTTCTGCTTCAACCATTTTCTAGCTTATCACAAAAATGACTCTACCCTGGCCCATCATTTGTTACCAGCAGCTCAGAGATCCTCTTGAAATCTTCCCCATGTAGGCTCTTCATTTGGCAATGAAGATGGTCATTTAGGAAATAGTCAAGTGACTTCAATTTCTTAACATATTTCTTTCCCAGTTCATTTTATTTAGGCCACCACTGTTCATAGAGCCTGTTCTCTTGTTTTCTTTGTCTCACTCCTTCCTCTTCTGTCAAGAGTAGCAATTATCAGCATTGTTTTCTGAACCAGCATAGTCCTATCTTCACTCCTGTCATGCAAAACCAGGAAGAGAAAGAGAAAATAATCTCTCAGAAACCCATTATCATAGTAGCAGTTTCTTTCCCCTTTTGCTCCAGGTTGGAAGCTTGCTGCTATCTTACTTGGACTGGAATGAAATTATTTACATTATCTGTGCTGCATCCCCCAAATTAGGCAATGGTAAAAGACGGTTGTGTCACAAAAAATTAATTCTGTGTTCCTCTGAAGTTATCTGGCCTGCTAACCATTGTGCAGGGTGCCATTGGCATTGGCGCTGAGTGGGAGGAGGGGAAGCCATACTTTCTCCTACATTTGGGCCTTGGCAGCTTGCATGGTGGTGTGCACAAGGAAACTGAACTACATCTGCATGGCTCGCTGCTTATCAGGAGCGCACACTGGCTGCCATGCTGTAGGGCAGCAAAAGAAAACAAAACAACAATAAAGGGAGGCCTTTGTCATGGATTAAAAGGGTTTAGAAACATCTGAGCCATGCAGTTTTTGAACACTAACACTGCCAATGACTTCATGACAGAATGCTAGAAAATGTGCTAACTGGGTTAGATAGAGTTGGTGGGCCCGCCAACACTCGTGCTTTTGTTAATGGCCTCTTATCTGTGTGAGTATGTGGATGCACAGTTCACAGATAAAGTGACCTTTTGCAGAATGAGAGGAATGAGGTTAATGACATTACACTATTGCAGCTTGCGATTGCAGCTAAGGGCGTCCCTAAAGATTGTCATCCCTGGGCAAATTCTTCTATTTCAAGTGGGTTAGTCTCACATGCCTCAACTTCTCCTATTAGAAAATCCATCACAGGCACTAATGGAAAGTTCCTATCTTTACGCATAAGTACAATAGTTGGTTACCTGAGTGTGCTTCAGGGCTCAGCAAAGATCTCCTCCCATGCAATCAATTCTATACCTAGGGATTCATTCCTTTGTGTTAATTGATGCTCCATTCCCAAAAGTCCTTCTTTAAAAACATGATGATGTGGTTTTCTTCTTTAATTTTGTTACTCAGTATGCCTCTAAATGTCTTTGGATGAGTTTATTTCAAAATAGTCTGAGATATCAGTACCTGTCAATCAATAATTGACAAAATAATTAGACAGAAAATTAGTAGGATATAAAAAATCTGAACAAGACAATCAACAAACTTGATCTAATTAACATTTATAGAAAACTACTCTTTACAACAGTAGAATAATATTATTTTCAAGCTCACATGGAACATTTACCAAAATATACTGTATTTGGAGTCAGAAGACATATCTCAATAAATAACTTATAAAGTGCATTTCTGGGTCACAATAAAAATATTAGAAATCATAAATAAAAAGATATTTACAAAACCTCCCAAATATTTGCAAGTTAAATAATATAACTTTAAATAATCTAACAGATCAAAGGAAAAATCGAAAGAAAAAATAGAAAGCATTTTGCATTGAATGACACAAATATACATCATACTAAAATTTGTGGGATGCCACTAAGGCAGTGCTTAAGGGAAAATTTATAACACTAAGTTTCTATATCAGAAAAAAAGAAAGGTCTCAAATGAATGACTCTGATTTCTTAAAAAACTGGAAAAAGGAACATACTAAACTCAAAGCAAGTCAAAGAAGAGAAATGTTAAAAGCTCAAAGCAGAAATAAGGAAAGAGAAAGCAACAGAGAAAAATTGATGAGCCAAAACACTGAGTTTTTTAATGGATTAAAAAATGAAGTTTTAGCTAGACTGATAAGGAAAAAATGGAAAGATGGCACAAATTATTAGTAGCAGGAACAAGATAGTTGATATCAATACAGAACCTACACATACTGTATTAAAAAGGTAAGCTATCTTATGCCAATAAACTTGACAACTTAAATAAAATGAACAAGTTCCTTGAGAGACATAAGCTATCAAAACTAATTCAAGAAAAATATAGGTAACTTGACTAGCCAATGAGTATTAAATTAATTGAATTCTCAGTTAAAAACCATCTTCCAAAGAAAATTCATTGTCCGGATGACTTTTCTGATGAATTGACCAGACATTTAAGGAATAACACCAACTCTATAGAAGCTCTTCCAGAAAATTGAGAAAGATCTACTTTCCAATTCACTTTACAAGACTAGCATTCCCATAAATCAGACAAGGAAAAAAAACTACAGACCAATATCTGTCATAAACAAAGATGTAAAACTTCTAAGAAAAGTTTTAGCAAATTGAACCCAGCAATGCATAAAAGGGTCATGACCAAGTAGGGTTTATCTTAGGGATATAAGGAAAGTTCAACATTCAGAAATTAATGTAATCATCATATTAAGAAACTGAAAAAGAAAAGCTATATTCTCCTCAACAGACATCCCCCCCCCAAAAAAACTCACTAAATTAAACATTTATTTCTGATGAAAACACTCAGCAAACTACAAATAAAAGGTAACTTTCTCAACCTGATAAAGGACATACATTTAAAAAAGTACAGATAACATTATATTTAATGATGAAAGATGAAATGTTTTCAAGATCAGGATAAGGCAATGTTGTCTGCTTTACCACCTTTCATTAACATTGTAAAATAGAATACTTCAATCTATTCAAGGCAATAGAAAAGATAAGAAATAAAACCATCCATCCTGAAAAGAAAAAGTAAAACCGTTTTTACTCACAGGTGGCATGATTGTCTAAGGAGAAAATATGATGAAAGCTACAGATGTTACTAGTATTAGTACATGAATTTAACAATGTTGTAGGATACAAGACAATATACAAACATTAATTGAATATACTAGAAACAATCTAATATTGAAATTTTATTTATTTATTTATTAATCAATATTTTTTATTTTGGTATTATGGGGTACAGTTAAGGGTTAGGTATACAAATATGTTTCATTCAGGCACCCTTGATGATAAGGAGTGTCACACTGTCCCCAGACAGATATTTACTACCTTAATTCCACCTCCCT
>NW_007246033.1:59645-60025 GCF_000164805.1 Carlito syrichta
TTTGATGGACAGCATGGTTGATTCCAGGTTCTTGCTATTGTGAACAATGCTGTGATAAACATATGTGTGCAGGTATCTTTTTCATAGAGTGATTTCAGTTCTTCAGGGTATATTCCCCTACTAAAAAAAGCCCTGGACCAGATGGTTTTCCAGCAGAATTCTGTAAGACATTTAAGGAAGAGTTGATACCAATCCTACTGAAAGTATTCCAGGCGATTGAGAAAAATGGAACCCTTCCCAAATCATTCCATGACGCCATCACATTGATACCCAAGCCAGGTAAAGACCCAACAAAGAAAGAGAACTACAGGCCGATATCTTTGATGAACATAGATGCCAAAATTCTCAACAAGATCCTAGCAAACTGGATTCAACAACAC
>NW_007246033.1:61220-62342 GCF_000164805.1 Carlito syrichta
GATGGCCATTCTTACTGGGGTTAGGTGATGTCTCAATGTGGTTTTGATTTGCATTTCTCTGATGATGAGTGAGGCTGAGGACTTTTTCATGTGTCTGTTGTATCTTCTTTTGAAAAGTGTCTATTCATGTCTTTTGCTAACTTTTTTTTCTTTTTTTTGAGTTGGAGTCTCACTCTGTCACCCAGACTGGAGTGCAGTGGCTGCTCCCAGCCACCACAGCCTCGATCTGCTTGGCTCCAGCGATCCTTCCGCCTCAGCCTTCCGAGTAGCCGGAATTACAGGCATACGCTACCACGCCCGGCTAATTTTTTGACTTATTGAAGAGATGAGGTCTCGCTGCCCAGGCGGGTCTCAAACCCTCGGGCTCAGGCAATCCATTCACCTCAGCCTCCCAAAGGCACGGGATTACAGGCTGAGCCACCGAGCCCGGCTCTTTTGCTCACTTTTTAATGGGGCTGGTTATTTTCCTTTTGGCGCATTTGAGTTCCTTGTAGATCCTAGATGTTAGGCCTATGTCAGATACACAGTTGACAAATATTTTTTTCCATTCTGTGGGCTGTCTGCCTGCTCTTTTGATGGTTTCTTTTGCTTTGCAGAAGCTTGTTAGTTTGAGGAGTTCCCACTTGTCTATCTTATTTCTTAAGGCATGGGCATTTAGGGTTCTGATCAGGAACTAGTTTCCAGTTTGAATTTCCGTAAGGGGGTCTCATGCATTTTCTGAGATTCTTATAGTTTGAGGTTTTACATTTAGGTCTTTGATCCATTTAGAGTTAATTTTTGTGTATGGTGATAGGTAGGGGTCCTGTTTCAGTCTTTTTCATGTGGTCAGCCAATTTTCCCAGCACCATTTACTGAATAGGTTCTCTTCTCCACCGTGGTTGTTGTTGGAGGCTTTGTCAAAGATGAGTTGGTTGAGAAATTGGGGCTTTGCTTCTGGAATCTCTATCCCATTCCATCGGTCTATATGCCTGTTCTTGTACCAATACCAGGCTGTTTTGATTACTGTAGCCTTATAGTAAAGTTTGAAATCTGGAAGGGTGATAGATACCTCCTTTTGCTAAGGATTGTTTTGGCTATTCGTGGTCATTTATGTTTCCATATGAATTTCTGTATTGTCATTTC
>NW_007246033.1:62880-83532 GCF_000164805.1 Carlito syrichta
CATCAGCACAGAGGGATAACTTGACTTCCTCTTTTCCTACTTGGATACCCCTGATTTCCTTCTCTTGTCTAATTGCCCTAGCTAGGACTTCCAAAAAATATTGAACAAGAGGGGTAAGAGTGGGCAGCCTTGTCTTGTTCCAGTTTTCAGTAGAAATGTTTCCAGTTTGCCCATTTATCAATATATTAGCTGTGGGATTATTGTAAATGGCGCTTACTATTTTGAGGTATGTTCCTTCTATACTAGGTGTTTGAGAGTTTTTATCAAGAAGGGGTGCTGGATTTATCAAAAGTTTTTTCTGCATCTAATGATATAATTATGTGGTTCTTGTTTTTAGATCTGTTGATATATATAATTACATTTATGGTCTTGTGAATGTTGAACCAGCCCTGCATCTTGCGGATGAAGCCTACTTGATCATGGTGGATGATTTTTGAGGTGCATTTTTGGATCCAATTTGCTAGAATCTTGTTGAGGATTTGTGCAACTATGTTCATAAGGGATATTGGCCTGTAGGTGTCCTTTTTTGTTGGATCTTTACCCAGTTTGGGTATCAGTGTGATGTTAATTTCATAAAATAATTTGGGGAGAATCCCACTTTTCTCGATTGCCTGGAATACTTTTAATAGGCTTGGTATTAACTCCTCCTTGTATATTTTGTGGAATTCTGCTGGAAAGCTATCCAGTCCGGGGCTTTTTTTTTTTTGTAGGTAGTTTTTGTATGACAGAGCCAATTTTCTCAGTTGTTATTGTCCTATTTAGTGTCTCAGTGTCTTTTTGTTTCAACCCAGGGAGGTTGTGTGTTGTCAGAAAGCCCTCCGTTTCATTTTGGTTATCAAGTTTGTTTCCATATAGGTGTACATAGTAATCTCTGATAATCTTTTGTATTTCTTTGGGGTCAGTTGTGATTTGATCTTTTGTATTTCTGATTGTGTTTATTTGAACTTTTTCTCTCTTTTTCTTGGTCATTCTGGCTAAGGGGTCCATCAATCTTGTTAATGCTTTTAAAGAACCAGCTTTTTGTTTTGTTGATGTTTTCTATGATATTTTTGTCTTCTGTGTCCTGTATTTGGGCTCTTATTTTTGTGATTTGGATTCTTCTGGTAAAGTTGGGGTTTTGGTGATTTTTCTCTTTCCAGCTCCTTTAGGTTATTTGCTAGGCTCTCAACTTGCGATCTTTCCATTTTCTTGATGTGTGCTCATAGATATATAAATTCACTTCTGATAACTGTGTTCATGGTATCACAGAGGATTTGGCAGTGTTTCTTCATTTTCACTTGTTTCCAGGAACCACTAATTTCTGCTTTGATTTCAGTGTTGACCCAGTGGTTGTTAATCATCACGCTGTTTAGTGTCCATGTCTTTGTGGGCTTTGGGGAAATTTTGTTGCTGTTGATATTTCTTTTTATTCCACTGTGGTCTGAGAACATGCATGGCAAGATTTCAACCTTATGGAATTTGTTTATGCTTGATTTTGGCCAAGGATGTGATCGATCTTGCTGTATGTTCCATGTAGTGATGAGTAGAATGTATATTCTGTAGTTGTTGGGTGGAATAATCTTTAGGTATCTATTAAGTCCATTTTTTCAAGTGTCAAGGTTAGGTTTTGGATCTCCTTGTTGATATTTTTACCTTGATGATCTATCTAGGGCTGTTAGTGGGGTATTCAAGTCCCCTGCTATAATAGTGTTGGAGTCAATATCTTTTTTTAGATTACTTAGCAGTTGCTTTATAAATGCTGGTGCTCTTGTGTTGGGTGCATATATGTTTAGGATGGATATTTCTTGTTGATGGATTGAAACTTTTATCATTATATAGTGTCCTTTTTCATCTTTTTAAACTTCTGATAGCTTAAAGGTTGTCTTGTCTGATATTAAAATTGCAATTCCTGCCTTCTTTTGTGATTCATTTGCCTGGAGACTCATTTTTCATCCTTTAACTGTGAATCTGTGTACATCCCTTGTGTTGAGATGAGTTTCCTGGATGCAGCAAATAATTGGGTCATGGTTTCTTATACAGTGGCTATTCTATGCCTTTTATTTTTTTTTATAATCAATATTTTTATTATGATATTATGGGGTACAGTTAAGGGTTAGGTATACAAATATGCTTCGTTCAGGCACCCTTGTTGATAAGAGGTGTCTTCCCATCCCCAGACAGATATTTACTACCGTTAATCCCATCTCCCTTCCCCCCCCCCATGGTTTCCCACCACTGTCAGTCATTTTCTTTTAGTATTACGTTGGGTGTTCAAGGTCCACCATATGAGAGAGAACATGTGATACTCAGATCTTTGTTTTTGTGAGAGATCATTCAGTATTATAGACTCTAGTTCCATCCACATTGCTGCAAAATTCATGATTTTGTTCTTTTTTATGTCTGCGTAGTATTCCATCATGTATATGTACCACATTTTAAAAATCCAGTCCTCTTTTGATGAACAGCAGGTTGCTTCCAGGTTCTTGTTATTGTGAACAATGCTGCAATAAACATACGTGTGCAGGTATCTTTTTTATAGAGTGATTTGAGTTCTTTAGGGTATATTCCCAGTAGGGGGATTGCAGAGTCATATGAGAGGTCAATATTTAGAGCTTTTAGGAATCGCCATACTGTTTTCCAAGAGGTTGCACTAGTTTGCACTCCCACCAACAGTGTAGAAGTGTTTCCTTTTCACCACACCTTCTCCAGCAACTGTTATTTTTTGAGTTATTGATAATTGCCATTATGACTGGAGTTAGGTGGTATCTCAGTGTGGTTTTCATTTGCATCTCCTTGATGATTAGTGAGGTTCAACATTTCTTCATGTATCTGTTGGCTGCTTGGGTGTCTTCCTTCATATCTTTTGCCCACTTTATAATGGGGTTGTTCTTTTTTTTTTTCTTTTCAGCATGTCTGAGTTCCTTATAGATCCAAGATATTAAGCTTTTTTCGGTCCTGGAGTTGGCAAATACTTTTTCCCAGTCTGTATACTGTCTCCCTGCTCTCTTGATGGTTTCTTTGGCTTTGCAGAAACTTGTCAGTTTAATTAAGTCCCACTTGCCTATCTTATCTTTTATGGCCTGTGGGTTTCAGGTTTCTTTCAGGAATTGGATGCCAGTTCCAATTTCCATGAGGGTATGTCCTTCATTTTCTAAGATTCTTATGGTTTAAGGTTTTACATTTAGGTCTCTGATCCATTTAGAGTTAATTTTTGTGTATGGGGATAAATAGGGGTCCTGTTTCAATCTTCTGCATGTGGTCAGCCAGTTTTCCCAGCACCATTTACTGAATAGGTTCTTCTTTCCCCAGTGGTAGGTGGTGGAGGCCTTGTCAAAGATGAGTTGGTTGAGAAATTGAGGTTTTGCTTCTGGAATCTCAATTCTATTCCATTGGTCTCTATGCCTGTTCCTGTACCAATACCAAGCTGTTTTGATTATTGTAGCTTTATAGTAAAGTTTGAAGTCTGGTAATGTGATACCACCTGCTTTGTTTTTTTTGCTGAGGGTTGTTCTGGCTATTCGTGGTCATTTGTGTTTCCATATGAATTCCTGTGTTGTTTTTTCTAGGTCTGTGAAGAATGTTGCTGGTAGTTGATGGGTATTGCATTAAATCTGTAGATTGCCTTAGGTAAGATGGACATCTTCACAATGTTGATTCTTCCAATCCATGAGCATGGGATATTTTTCCACTTGTTTGTCATCTTTGATTTCTTTGAGCAGTGTTTTGTAGTTTTCATTGTAAAGGTCTTTCATGTCTCTGGTTAGGAAGATGCCAAGGTATTTCATTTTTTTGTGGTTATTGTGAATGGAATTGTGTTTTTTATTTGGGTTTCTGTTTGTTTATTATTGGTGTAAAGAAATGCGATTGTCTTTTGCACATTTATTTTATATCCTGAGACTTTGCCAAAGGTCTTTATCAGTGTAAGGAGGTTTTTGACAGATTCTCTTGGGTTTTCAAGGTACACGATCATGTCATCTGCAAAGAGAGAGAGCTTGACTTCCTCTTTTCCTATTGGAATACCCGATTGCCTTCTCTTCTCTGATTGCTCTAACCAGGACTTCCAATACTATATTGGACAGGAGGGGTGAGAGTGGGCATCCTTGTCTTGTTCCAGTTTTCAGGGGAAATGGTTCCAGTTTTTGTCCATTTAGGAGTATGCTGCCTGTGGGTTTCTCATAGATGGCTTTTACTGTTTTGAGGTATGTTCTCCATATGCCTAGATGCTTTTACTGTTTTGAGGTATGTTCCCCGTATGCCTAGATGTTCGAGGGTTTTTATCAAGAAGTGGTGCTGGATTTTATCAAAAGCTTTTTCTGCATCTAATGATATAATCATGTGGCTTTTGTTTTGACATCTGTTGATGTATTTAATTACATTTATGGTTTTACGAATGTTGAACCAGACTTGCGTCCCAGGGATGAAGCCCTTTGGGTCATAATGGATGATTTTTTAGATGTGTTGTTGAATCCGGTTCATCTAGGATCTTGTTGAGAATTTTAGCATCTATGTTCATCAAAGATATTAGTCTGTAGATCTCTTTATTTGTTGGGTCTTTCCCTGGCTTGGGTATCAATGTGATGTTAGCTTCGTAAAATGATTTGGGGAGAATTTCATCTTTCTCAATAGCCTGAAATACTTCAGCAGGATTGGTATAAGCTCCTCCTTAAATGTCTTGTAGACTTCTGCTGGAAATCCATCTGGTCCAGGGCTTTTTTTGATAGGTAGTTTTCTTATTATGTAGTCAATTTCCTTGATTGTTATTGGTCTATTTAGGGTCTCAATTTCTTCTTGTTTCAGCCTAGGCATGTTTATGATGAAGAAAGTCCTCCATTTCCAAAAGATTTTCTTTTTTTTTTTTTGAGTTGGAGTCTCACTCTGTCACCCAGACTGGAGTGCAGTGGCTGCTCCCGGCCACTGCAGCCTTGACCTGCTGGGCTCCGGCGATCCTTCCACCTCAGCCTTCCGAGTAACCGGAATTACAGGCGCATGCTCCCACACCCAGCTGATTTCTTGAGTTATTGTAGAGATGAGGTCTTGCTGCCCAGGCAGGTCTTGAACCCATGGGATCAGGCAATCCACTCACCTCAGCCTCCCAAAGGCGTGGGATTACAAGCTGAGCCACCGAGCCCGGCCTAAAAGATTTTCAAGTTTGTTTCCATACAAGTGTACATAGTAGTCTCTAATGATCTTTTGTATTTCTTTAGGATCAGATGTGACTTCATCTTTTGTGTTTCTGATTGTGTTTATTTGGGCTTTTTCTCTCTTTGTCTTGGTCAGTCTTGCTAGGAGACCATCAATCTTGTTTATCCTTTTGAAGAACCAGCTTTTTGTTTCATTGATTTTTTGGTATCATCTTTTTCCTTCTATGTCCTCGTTTTAGGTTTTTATTTTGGTGATCTGGATTCTTCTGCTGAAATTAGGGCTTTTGTGGTCTTGTTTTTCCAGCTTTCTTAAGTGGCTTCTTAGGCTGTTAATTTGTGATCCTTCCATTTTCTTCATGTGTATTTGTAGGGTTATAAATTCACCTCTTACTACAGCTTTCATGGTGTCCCAGAGATTTGGGTAAGATGTTTCTTCATTTTCGTTTGTTTCCAGGTATCTTTTAATCTCTGTTTTGATTTCATCAACATCCCAGGAGTTGTTTAGCATCTTGCTGTTTAGTGTCCATGTCTTTGTGGGTTTTGGGAGTAACTTGTTGGTGTTGATTATTTTTATTCCACTGTGGTCCTAGAAGCTGCATGGTAAAATTTCAGTCCTTTTAAATTTGCTTATGCTTGATTTATGGCCAAGTATGTGGTCATTCTTAGAGTATGTTCCATGTGGTGATGAGTAGAATGTGTATTCTGTTGTCTTTGGATGGAGGGTTCTGTAGGTATCATATCACTTAAGTCCATTTGACCAAGAGTCACATTGAGGTTTCAGATCTCGTTGCTGATTTTTTGTCCTGATGATCTGTCTAGGGTTGTGAATGGGTATTAAAGTCCCCAGCTATGATGGCATTGGAATCGATATCTTTTTAGTTTACCTAGGAGCTGCTTTATGAAAGTGCTCCTATGTTTGGTGCATATATGCTTAGGATGGATATTTCTTATTGATGGATTGAACCTTTTATAATTATGTAGTGGCCTTCTGTATCTTTTTTAATATTTGATAGCTTAAAGGGTATTTTGTCTGAGATTAAGATTGCAACTCCGCCTTTCTTTTGTGTTCCATTCACCTGAAAATTTGTTTCCCATCGTCTTACTTTGATTCTGTGAGTGTCCTTTCTAGTGAGGTGAGTCTCTTGAAGGCAATAGATTGTTGCCTGGTGATATTTTATCCATTTTGCCATTCTGTGTCTTTTCAGTGGTGCATTTAGTCCATTCACATTCAAACTAATGATTGAAATGTGAGAGTTGATCCCTATCATAATGTTCTTACAGAGTTGTTGTTCTTCCTGTTTGTGTGTTGTCTTTCTTTTGGTTTTAGAGTTGGATCATGTGTGTTTTTAATCTTTTGCCTGTACTCTTGTGAAGAACGTTGTTGTTCTTTTTTCCTTTTCTTCTGTGTTCAATACTTTCTTAAGTGTTTCTTGTAGAGGTGGTCTTGTGGCAGTGTAAGTCTTAGGGATTGGATATCTGGGAAAGATTTCAATTCTCCCTCACTGATGAGGCTTAGCTTAGCTGGGTAGGTTATTCTTGGTTGAAATTGTTTATCTCTTAGAACTTTGAAGATAGGGCTCCAAGCTCTCCTAGCCTGGAGGGTTTCTATAGATAAATCTGCTGCTATTCTAATTGGTCTTCCCTGGTACATAGTCTGGCCTTTTTCTCTTGCTGCCTTTAGGATTTTTTCTTTTATACCTACTTTGTTTAGGCGAATTATTGTATGTCTGGGAGTCGGTCTTCTCATTTGTTGTCTTGTAGGGGTTCTCTGAATCTCTTGTGTTTGAAGTTTTTCATCTTTGATGAGATGAGGGAAGTTTTCTTGAATGATTTCATGAAATGTTTGTTCCAGTGTGATGTCTGTTTCTCTCTCTGCCTCAGGAAGGCCAATTACTCTTAGGTTTGATCTCTTGAAGTGATCACTCATCTCTTGAAGGTTTTGTTCTGTCTTTTTGAGCTTCTTTTCTATGCTTTTGACAGTTTGGGTTAGTTCTGTGTTTTGGTCTTCGAGCTCTGAGATTCTTTCTTCTGCTTGGCTAATTCTGCTTTCCATGCTTATTAGTTTGTTATTTATTTCCATCACAGTATTCTTTATTGCTGCTATTTCTGACATCAGCTCCTTCCTATTTTCCTCTTGTCTCGCCTCAATTTTTTAAATTCTCTCTATTAATGTCTTGATGTCTGGGTTTGTTGCATGTGACCAGTCATTCTGGGGGCTCTTCATTGTTTGTGTTCCAGAATCTGTTTTCTCAGTGTATAATCTCCCAGGGGTCTGTGTGAGACCTATATTCTTTTTTGGTTTTTCTTCATTTGTGCGGTTTTGTCCCCCTCCCTACTTTTTCTTTCCCTCCACATCACCGTCTTCTTTAATTCTGTTATTCAGGGGTAGAGGGTTTGTTTCTACTTCTGTTTGTTCAATCTCCTATTCTTTATGTATGCCCTCTTACTTTGTTCAATTCTGGAGTTGCACTGTAGGTTGGACGTGATCCTTTTTGCAGGTTTGAGATTTACTTAAGGGGGGAGTTGTGATTCAAAATATATCTGCAGGTCCTGGCATTTGCTGACAGGTGTATGGATAATCTGAAACCCACTTCCCACTGCCTTGGAATCTGTCCGTGCAATGGGGCTGTTTACTCCCTGAAATAAAATGTGGTTAGCAGAGGGAAGAGAATGGAGCAGACAGTGGGAGGAACAGGGGTGGAGAGAGAGAGGAGTAAGGGGGGACACAAATGAGTGTAGCAACAAATGGAGAGAGACCTAAACTGAAACAGTTAAAAACAGTAGACCATGGCTACAGACTAACCAACTCCCATACAAAAAATAAAATAAAACATACAATGATGCTAACATACAGGCTAACCAACCACCTTATTGGTGTGCTGTTCCTCTATACAAAGATATGGTTTACAGAGAGGAGAAAAGAGAAGAAAAGGAAGAGGAAAAGAAATAAAGGAAGAAAGCAGTAGTAATAGAATTAAGTCATTAAACTAACAGAACCAATCGAGCACACTCTGAGACTTTTTCTTTAAGTCCAATGTCCTTTCAGTTCTGATTTCTAGCTGTCTTTTCAAGCTGTTAAATTATTTCACAGTTAGGGTCAGAAGCCCCTGGCTTGTTGTGAAGGACAGTTCAGATCACCCTCAGTTCACCATTCAAATCTGGCCCCTGTTTTTCAAGCTCGTTTCTCCTGTTTCTGTGTTGTTACCTTGTATTGCCAGCAGATGGTGCTATCCCAGCTGCTCACCCCAGAGGGGGTGGAGCTGAACAGGAGTGGGGCAGAGGCCAGAGATGGGAGCCTGCCTCAGGGCACACAGTAGAAGACCCATGGCCAGCAAGACATCACAGTGGCAGCAGAGGTGGCAGTGATCCCAGCAGATCTTGCCTGCAGGGGCTTCAATGACTGAAGTCGTGGATTGCCTCAGGCATGGGTGGCATGATGCACTATGGCCACCACAGAGGTCACAGCGCCAGTGGTTGCTGTTTCTGCGGCTGCAGTGGTTGTCCAGACTGCTGTAATGCTCCAGCGGTGGCGACAGCCAAGCTCCGTGTGAAGAGCAGGCTGCCCATGTTGGAATTGCAGCCCCCGGGGAGAGAGCCAGAGACCCTCTGCGTTCTCCTTTGCAGAGGGTTTCATAGACCAGGCTGCCCAGTCGCCATCTTGCCGGAAGTCCCTTGTGTCTTTTCAGTGGTGCATTTAGTCCATTCACATTCAGGCTGATTATGAAATGTGATTGTTTATCCCTGTCATGAAATTCTTATAAAGTTTTTTCTTTGCTTGTTTTCTTTTGACTTGGGGGTTGATGTATGTGTGTGTTTTCAAGTTTCTTGTTGCATTGTATTCTCTGTTGATTCTGTACTCTGCTGTTCTCTTGGGAAGTGTGTGGTCATTCTTTTTTTTTTCTTCCATGCTTAATATATTTTTAAGTGTCTCCTGTAGAACTTGTCTGGAAGCTGCCTAATCTCTTAGGGATTAGATGTCTAGGAAGAATTTTAATTCTCCATCACTGATGAAGATGAACTTGACTGGATAGGAAATTCTTGATTGAAATAGTTTACCTTTGAGAACTTTGAATATAGGACTCCAGTCCCTTCTTGCTTGTAGTGTTTCTGCTGATAAATTTTCTGCTATTCTGATTAGTTTTCCCCAGTGGGTAGTCTGACCTTTCTCTCTTGCTGCCTTTAGGATTTTTTTCTTTTGTTCCTACTTTGTGTAGTCGGATTACTATGTGTTCTTCTCATTTGATGTCTTGTGGGGGTCCTCTGTATCTCTTGTGCTTGGTTGGTCACATCTCTCATGAGATGGGGAAAGTTTTCTTGGTTTGCCTCTTGGAACACTTGCTCCAAGTTGTTCTCCATTTCCCTTTCTTCTTCTGGGATACCAATCAGGCATAGATTTGGCTTCTTGATATAATCACACATCTCTTGTAGGCTTTGTTCTTTCTTTCTATGTTTTTACAGATAATGCTAATTCCACATTCTGGTCTTCAAGTTCTGAGATTCTTTCTTCTGCTAGATTAATTCTGCTTTCCAAGCTTGTCATCTTGTTATTTATTTCCTAGATGAAATTTTTTATTGCCAAAATCTCTGTTACAAGTTCCTTCAGTGTGGCATCTTGTCCTTCTTGAGTTTTATTCACTCTTTCCATCCATTCCCTAATCCCTGATATATTCTGGAGTCAGTCATTGGTGACTTCCATTGTTTGGGCACCAAGGTCTAATTTTTCAGGAGTTTTCTCTTTGGTACACTTGAAATTGCCTATGGTCTTCCTTTGGTTTTTCCTCATTTGTGACAGATCTCTTGTTTTTCTCTTTAGTTCTGTTATTCAGTGTCAGTGGCAGAGGCTTTCCCTTCTGATGTTTGCTCAGCCCTCTATTCTTTCCTGATCCATGCTCTGGATTTGTTCTATTTTGAAATAGGACGGCGGGTTCGAAGCTTTGCTGTCTCTTGTAGTTTTTGAAAGTTGAATAAAGTAGGGGACGGGGCACTAGAATTTAGAAACTACTTGCAAATTACAATGTTCACCTATTGTGTTATGTGTTTCCTGAGACCCACTCCCCACTACAACTCTATATGATGATGCAAAGCAGAAACCAACACACAAAAAAATTGAGCACACACACACAGACATACACACACCCCAAAACAAACTGGAATGACAACAAAGTGAAACAAAACAAATAACAATAAAAAACCCCAAGAAAGCTAAAGACACACACACATGCCTAACACAAAGTGAATGGAGAAGAAAGACAGAAAGACCAGAAAAGAAAGGGAATTCAGATTGAACCTTCACACATATATTGACATACACCTTAAACTATGAAAAATGAAAATTAAAAAAACCCCAGAAGAACAGAAGAGCAAAACAAACTAACAACAACATCAAAATTGAAAGATGAACACTCAATCATTCATACACACACATAAACAGAAAACAACAAATGAAGAAAGAAACAAAAAAAAATTGGGGGGGGGGTGATGCAGATCAAACCCTCACATACACATTCATGCACAAAAGAAAAATATTTTTTTAAATGGATGAACTAACAAACAAATAGCAAAAAAAATTTTTAAATTTTAGAAATAAAAAAACATAAAGTAAAAAACTTGCCCTCTTGTGACTGGCTCTGTAGTTGTTCCTCCAACCAGGTCTCCCCTGAAGATCCACCTCTTTCACTCTCTCCTTGGGATCTGAAACAGGGAAGGAGGAGGGGCAGTGGAGGTGGGTGGGGCTGCAGTCCTCCCCTCCCAGTCTTGTGTGGTCAGGGAGATATCCTCCAGTGGGGAGGTGGGGGATTGTCTCTTCCCCAGGTATGTATTCATGGGGGGGTATCCCAGCCGGGCTATCCTGGAATGGAGTTCTCCTATTGCAACTGACATCCAGGTTCTGTCTGGGTTTGTCCCTCTCAGTTGTACCCAGCTGTGTGGGTCTGACTTTTAGAGGAATACTGGGGAGGAGGGGGTTTGGGTCAGCCCCAGATTCACCACTGATCTCTTTGGAGTCTTTCCTTGTCCTTTTCTGGCCACATCCTTTGTCCCGCTGCTGGATCAGGGTAGTGTGTGGGATGCCTGGGACTCAGCACTAATCAGGTCCCTCCAAAGTTTGTGCTTTCAGAATATTCCCTCTGGGTCATGATCAATCCCTGAGTAGTTGACCTGCCAGCCACAGAGATAAGGTCTGGTGCTCTGCAGTGAGCAAGCCAGAGCACCATCCTGCCCCACCTTCAAGATGGTGGTGGGGTGTCTTGCCTCTCCTCCTCCCTGGGACTCCACCTCTGGATTCCCTCTCAGCTCCCACTGCCAGTGCCCTGCCAGGCACTGGAGTGGTGAGGCAAAGCCTGGAGCCAGCAGTCTCTCCTGCTGCAGTGGTGAGGCAGAACCTGGAGCAGTAGTCTCTCCCCACTGCTTCTTCACAGGAAAACTTTTGTCTGTTTTTTTAAAAAAAAAACATGCCCAACTTCTGTGATATGGGAAGAGCCAGGTACTATGTCGAGAATCTGCAGCACCAGCTGTTATACCAGGGCCCTGGCCACTTGCTCACGACCCCCCACTTAGTCAGTCTGTCCCAGCATTTTCTCCCCAGGAAGGGTTTTGTTGATTTAAAAGAAAAAAAGAAAAAAAAGATGCTCAGTTTCTGGGTCCAGGGAATGGCTAGGGTCCAAACCCAGCAACTGTGGCACCAGCTGCTACATCAGGAGATCCTGGCTGCTAGCTCCCTAGTCCTCACTCAGCCAGCCACTCACATGCCCACTCACTCACCAGCACCTACACAAAATTTTCCATACACCCAGCCACTCACTCACACTAGGACTCACATAGTCCCACTGGCTTGGCTGCCATCTTCAGCACTTGTCCTCTAAGATTGAAATTTTAAATGACACCGTTTAAAATGGCATCCAAAAGAAAATGAAATATTTAGGGAAAAATATGATAAAAGATAGAAAATATCCATACACTGAAAACTACAAAATAATGTTCGAAGAATTAAGGATGAATAAATATATAGATACATGGTGTTCATGATTTCAAAGACTCGATATTGTTAAGATGTAAATTCTCCACAAATTGATCTATAGATTCACCACCATCTCAATCAAAATCACAGCAGAATATTCAGTAAATTGGCAACTGATTGTAAAATTCATATGTAAATGGAAAGAACCAAGAATAGCCAAAACAACTTTAAAAAAGAAGAGCAAATTTAGAAGACTAACAGAATCCAATTCAAGATTATTATAAAGCAACAGTAATCAAGACAGTGTGATGATATTGGAATAATTCTAGACACACAGATCAATGGAACCAAAATAGACTATATATATTATATATAAAAATATATTTCATATATAATATTATATATTATATATATAATGTATAGCTATATAATTCCACAAAAGGATAAAGGTAATTCAGTGGAAAAAAGATAATCTTTCAACACATGGTGCTGAAAAAATTGGTACTTAAACATATGCAAAGCAAAACAAAAACAAAAAACTTCAATCCATATTAGCACCATATACACAAATTAACTCAAAATGGATTATAGACTTAAAAATAAAACACACAACTATAAAAGTTCTAGAACATAGCATAGGAAAGAAAACCTTTGTGTCCTGGAATTAGGCAAAGATTTCTTAGCTATGACACTAAAATACAATCAATAAAAGAACAAATTAATACATTGAACTTCGCCACAATGAAAAAATTCTGGTCTTTGAAAGAGACTGTGATGAAAATAAAGACAATCCACAGACTGGGAGAAAAAAATTGCAAAGCATATATTTAATAAAGAACTTGTATCCAGAATAAACTAAATGATAAGAAAACAAGCAACTGAACTGAAAAATGGGCAATAAATTTGAACAAACACTTCACCAAAGAAGATGTTTGGATGACAAATAAGCACATGAAAAGATGTTCAACAGCATCAGTCATTTGGAAAATGCAAATAAAAGCCACAATGAGATACCACTTTAAAAAAAGTCTAAAAATTTACCCAAAAAAATTCTCCCTGAAACTACTATTTAAGGACCTAATAAGAATTCAAGGGAACAGAAGACCATGTGAGATGGCAATAACAACAACATCAACAACAAAAACACATGAAATGGCAATAACATCAAAAAATATTAAAAGGAACTTGAAGATATAATGAAAATATTGAGAGCCAAAACATTGACATCACTAATATAATAAATAATCAGCAGCAAGTAACAGAATAGGTGCATCTAGAAATGTCTTAAAGAAAAGACCTCAGAAAGGACTCAGCATCAAAAAAAGAAAAAGGAAAACAATAGAAAGAGGTTAATTGATATGAAAGGCAAAGATGATTCAAAATGAGGACAATCAGCTTCCTTGAAGTAAAACACAAACAAACAAACAAAATGAATAACAAGTATAGTATGATTCAGTTGTTATAAAGTTGTTTCTGTTTATTAGGTAACTATTTGTATGTTACATGCAGGACAGATGTCTGGAATGAAGGGCATGAAGTAGCTACTTCTGAGTGGTTGGATTTGAAGTTTTTTCCTTAAATTATGCTTTTCAGTGTCATTTGCTTTTTTGAAAGAAGCATGTATAATCTTTGAAAACAATGGTAATTAATCTTTTTAATTTCTAAGAGAAGTTAGAGTAGTGAGAAAGTTTTAAATAATTACAAACAATGATTCAATAATTTTTGTATGGTATATTTGAACTCAAATTCAGCAAAATAGTTTATCTATTTTATTTCTGGTAGATTCATCAGGAGATATTATGGGTCATTTTCATTGTCTGTGGTTAAAACTCATGCTGATTTCACCTGAAGGCTTATAATAGTCTCTGTTACTCTATATTGTATCCATTAATTGTGAGTGCAGTTGATTTTGAATATATCCCTGTATCAGCAAAGAAATTTGGTCATGTCAATCATTCCAATGAAAGATAACACTGGCGTGGATAATTAAATAGAACAGTAATATAGTCCAATTGCAAGACAGACTGTTGGGACACAGAATTGGGCTAGTGGCTTGACATGAGTTTTGTGCATAAGCTCAGCTGAGAGAACATCACTACACTAAAAATTGTGAAATTAATAAACCAGAGTTAAATGACTAGATCAAAGATGAATGATTTTTCCCTCAAGTAAGACAGAACCGACACCTGTAATATATGAGGGGGACCACAAATAACCTGCAATTATTTTTTGGAGGGTTGGTCCCTTGTAGTACAGGCTTCCCCCACTAGATAAGTATCCTAGGAACCCATCAGCATCAGTGTTCCAGCTAACGTGTTTGTGAGAGGCTGCATTTGACTTCAGTGAATTTATTTTTGGAGATTCTTTCGATGTTTGCCCATTTCATGATGGGTGATTTACGAATGCACTTGCCCACACAGTGCTGAGTGGTCAGCAAGTTTTTTTTTTTAAACCCAAATGACATGACCCCCGTGCTTCACCCTCCCTATTTATCTGATCTCACCTCAAGAGACTTATTTTTGTTTCACTGAATGAAAAAAGTCCTCAAGCAGAAATGTTTTGCTAATGTGGAAAAGATGACACAAAAAACAGTAGAAGTACTAAAAGACATCAAAATTGATAAATTCAAAAACAGTTTTTAGCAGTGAAAAAAAATCTCGACAGGTGTATTGCATCAAACAGAGAGTACTTTGAAGGTAACTGAAGTTTAAACATGTAAGAATAAACACACATTTTTAAAAATAAATAACTCTGGGTTTTCTTTGGGTCCCCACTCATATATCTGAATAGTGAAAATTAACTAAATATGTGACAGAAGACACACAGCTATATATAGCTATCTCATAGCAATAGTATATGAATCCAGTTTCTCCCCTTAGTTGGGTTCTTTTTATTGGTACTCAAATCTTAGTTAAATAGTAAACCCCCAAAAACTAAACAAATAGGCTGGGAACACCTGGCTTAGAAGCTTCTAAATGTAGATATTAATATGACTATTTCAAATTTAATGAGAAAGAACAAATGAGTAGAAAAGCAAATCACTCAGTCACTTGGGTTTCTTTCAAGAGCTTATGTTAGGTAAGGGTAGAATGGAAATCCTGAGTGGTAAAGATATTATAACATTGGGGTTGGTATCATATCACTGTAGTGCTAAAGCTAGTTAATTCACTCATTCCCATATCATATGGACTGTCCACATGATGTGTACATTTGTATCTATAGATGCTCCTGGATTTATGACAGGGTTGCAATCCAATAAACCTATCACAAGTTAAAAATTCCATAGGTCAAAAATGCATTTAATATACTAATATACTAATACATTTTCAATGTAGGCTGAAAAATCATAAGTTGAACGATTAAAAGTCAGGAACTATCTGTATATTTATCTATTCCTATATCTGCATACAGACATTAATGTCGGTCTAGTAGAAAATGTTTGTCTCAATGGTTGTTTGGCACCATATCCACAAAACAACTGATTAACTGAATATCTCACCATTCAACCAGAGGTTGAAAATACAGGCGAGATTCATCTCCACTGCTAAGATTCCCTCACAATTTGGTTTCTTCCAGTCATGCTTATGTCCTTTCCCACACAATAGGGAAAGAACTGTGATCCCAACTGTATTTAATAAATAAGAATCATAAATATTTTCATAAAAACTTGAGATAAAATTGACACTTTGCTTCTCAATCACTTAGAAAATATGGTTACCTACAAGTTAGCATTTAGAACTGAAATACTGATGAAAGTATTGAGTCTGAGATTTGCTAAAAGAAAATGGGCTTTGCTTTATATTTTAAGAATTCTCTTTGTGAGAGATGTGTTGTCCTCGGATCTGAAGAAGGAAACTGGTGGCCGTGAGAGAGAGCACTAAGTCACTCATGGGCCCTGCTTTAGACTTATCACTCATTTCCATAGGTAGGTAGAATTTTCCAGTACTGGCAGTTTGACTATTGTTCTCCTGATACTGGTTAATTTTCTGGAGATTGAATCCATTGTTTCAATCCACTTCAGGATCATATTAAGATAACATTTTGTCTTCATTTCCAACAAGGCCAATCTTACAGGTAACCAGAATGCAAGGTACAATGTCTGGGAACAGTCTTCTCATTTCTGAATGATGACTGAGATTTTAACATTACAGCACTGTCTCTTTTGTATAAGGCTTGGTCTTTCATAAAACTCATATTTTACTGGATAGGGTTCCTCTGAAAATATCATGATTTTTAAAAATTGAAGTTGATCATGTGCCAGCACTTAAAATTCTTCAGTTGTTCCCTATCCTCCATCAAGTTAAAATTTTTTTTTTTTGAGTTGGAGTCTCACTCTGTCCTCCAGACTGGAGTGCAGTGGCCACTCCCGGCCACCGCAGCCTCGACCTGCTGGGCTCCGGCGATCCTTCCGCCTCAGCCTTCCAAGTAGCTGGAACTACAGGTGTGCGCTACCACACCTGGCTAATTTTTTGATTTATTGTAGAGATGAGGTCTCCCCAAGTTGCCCAGGCGGGTCTCGAACCCGCGGGTTCAGGCAATCCACTCACCTCAGCCTCCCAAGGTGGGACATTACAGGCTGAGCACTGAACCCAGCAAGTCTAAAATCTTATACAAGGTACATGAGGCTCTTTGTGATCAGGGCCCAGGCCTGAGTCTTCACCCTTATTCACCAGGCCTTTCCTTCAGACTAATATTTCGTTCTTCAGTCATTTTGAACTTCAAAGATTTTCCTCAATGCACCATTCTGGTCCAGCTTTCTCACTTGCTTCTCACTCTACCTGGAGTTTTCTCATTTCTTTGTGCCTATCCTGAAAACTTTTGCCTCAGTTGTTGCTGTATGCTCCCTTCTTTGTGAACTTTTCCCTGACGCCTTCAGAAAGATTTATGAACTCCTTTCTCTACTTTCGTTCTTTGTGATTTTTTTTCCCTGTCATATACCACATATGCTATTATACTCATTATTTTTCCTGAGTTACCTCACTCTGTTGTTGTTTTAGATTGGAAAATATAGTTTATTTAGAAAGTAAATTAGAGAAAGAGAAGAGAGAGATTCAACTCCCCAAGGTATGGGAGGGGCCAAAGCCAAGAAACATGGTGGTCATAGCTCAAAGAGTCACTTGGACCTAGTAGAATTTAACAAAACAATGACCAGCCGGCTCGGTGGCTCAGCCTGTAATCCCACGCCTTGAGAGGATGAGGTGAGTGGATTGCCTGAGCCTGCAGGTTTGAGACCCGCCTGGGCAGCTTGGCAAGACCTCATCTCTACAATAAATCGAAAATTAGCCGGGCATGTTAGCGTACGCCTGTAGTTCCAGCTACTTGGAAGGCTGAGGGGGAAGGATCGCCGGAGCCCAGCAGGTCGAGGATGCGGTGGCTGGGAGTGGCCACTGCCCTCCAGTCTGGGCGACGGAGTGAGACTCCAACTCGGGAAAAAAAAAAAACCAAAACAATGGCCAATGCTTCAATTTTAATAAAAATGAATTAAGTACTTGACTTAAACAAAGTATCACTTAGTTAAGATGATGAGATTCTTGGTAAGATAACTCTAGGCTTTAATTTTATGTTAAGCACATTCCAACACCCATGTATATAGCTAAAATGGAGGAAAATACTTAATCACTGCTCATTGTGTGGGTGTGTGGGGGGGTGCTTAAATATAAACAACAGAATTCAGTGTGGGTACTTAAAGCAGGCAAGGACACTATTTATGGGTTTTGAATATCTCGCAGAAGGTTCATTAGGACCAGAAAGCCATATTTTGAGGCTGCATAGCTATGAATAATGCCAATCAAGCTGAGGCATCCCTTGAGAAACATGACCACTGCTGATGAGCAACCATTACTCAGGAGCTATTGTCATGAGCACAGGACACCTTGCTCTAGAAGGAACAACACTTTTTGCCCTTGTGTGTGGCAGAAGGTCCATACTCTGGCCAGCTACCTCTTCATGATGATTGCTTCTGAATCCACGTCTCTCATAGGTGTCTTAGTTGGTTGAAGCCAGACCAATCATGAATACCCTGGATGTGAGAAATCCTAGCAATATCACTTCTTCATAGCTTTTACATAGGTATACAAATTAAAATGTAAGAAGGGTGCTCAAAAATGTTGACAGTCAGCCGGGCTCGGTAGCTCAGCCTGTAATCTCACGCCTTTGGGAGGCTGAGGTGAGTGGATCACCTGAGCCCACGGGTTCGAGACCCGCCGGGGCAACTTGGCGAGACCTCATCTCTACAATAAATCAAAAATGAGCCGGGCGTGGTAGCGCGCGCCTGTAGTTCCAGCTACTTGGAAGGCTGAGGCGGAAGGATCGCCAGAGCCCAGCAGGTCGAGGCTGCGGTGGCCAGGAGCGGCCACTGCACTCCATTCTGGGTGACAGAGTGAGAATCCAACTCAAAAAAAAATGTTGACAGTCTCCCATCCAAGTGCTCACCGGGAGCGACCCTGCTTAGCTTCCCAGCCAGTGGTGCATCCAGCGCCTGCGCTCCATGAAGTGCCCTGGCACGCCAGCTTTTAAAAAAAAAAAAAATTGACAGTCTCAAATATTGAATGTTTACTACACTAGTTAATTTTTTTTAGGTGACTTCTGTTTCAGTAAGCTGTTCAAAATGATTTCCAGCGTGTATTCTTCTACGGAGGGTATCAAATTACTTTGTAATGTCTATGAAGTAGGAGGAAAAGTGTGGCTTATCTTTCTCTGCCATTGGACTGGGAAAATACTTAGAAATATCTTTTGTCAGATCTTTCAAGGGATTCTTAACAAGACTGAAAACATTTTCAGAAAATATGACAGATGAGTACATAATCAGGTGGTTCAGACTGTGGAACCAGGAAAACTCACCTCTCTGGGGGTGTATACCCTACAGTTCCAGGTTAGAGTTACTATATTTGCTTTGACTTACAGGTGGAGTACTGAGGTGAGCTTGCCTTGTAAGAACAGGCAAAAGATGCTCATTTGCACAGTCATTTTCAGTCAAGCATACAATCCACAGATTGCTTCATTCAAAAACACTTGACGTTTTCACTAATTCACTAAGGTAAGTGAGAAATTTTCCTTGTCAGTGAGCATTGATATGAAACCTTATGTTTTCACAGACTCTGCTCATCTCCTCACCTGAGGCAAAAAATTCTAAAGTTCTGTAGGTTGCCCATAATTGATAACAATTTTAATGCATTTATTGTGTTCCTTTTAAATTTGTATGAATGTCACAAGTGACAGGGGCTTCCCATGTATTCAAAAGAACAGATTTTGCTTCTGGGACATATGATCAATACCTGGAACAAGTCCTCTGTGTGAACCAACCTGGCATGGCTCATTTTTCTCATCTATATTGCTTTTCCTATCCATATTAATTGTTTTGTCCATATGACTAAGTTTTCACTATCACTCAGTTTCAATTTTTCCTAATTTTATCTTCTTACATAACCATAGTGCATTTGTCAAAACTAAATTGTTTTCTTTTTCAATAATCAATATTTTTTATTATGGTTTTGTGGGGTACAGTTAAGGGTTAGGTATACAAATACATTTCATTCAGGCACCCTGTTGATAAGAGGTGTTTCCCTGTCCCCAGACAGATATTTGCTACCGTTAATCCCACCTCCCTCCTCCACCATAGTTTCCCACTACTGTCAGTCATTTTCTTATACTATTACATTGGATGTTAAAGGTCCATTATATGAGTGATAACATGTGATACTTGGATCTTTGTTTCTGTGAGAGGTCACTCAGTATTATAGACTCTAGTTCCATCCAGGTTGCTGCCAAATTCATGATTTTGTTCTTTTTTATGGCTGTGTAGCATTCCATCGTGTATATGTACCACATTTTTTAAATCCAGTCCTCTTTTGATGGGCAGCATGGTTGCTTCCAGGTTCTTGCTATTGTGAACAATGCTGTGATAAACATACGTGTGCAGGTATCTTTTTTATAGAGTGATTTGAGTTCTTCAGGATATATTCCCAGCAGGGGGATCGCGGGGTCATATGGGAGGTTGATATTTAGAGCTTTTAGGAATCGCTACACTGCTTTCCAAAGAGGTTGCACTAGTTTACACTCCCACCAACAGTGTAGAAGTGTTCCCTTTTCGCCATACCCTCTCCGGAAGCTGTCATTTTTTGAGTTGTTGATAATTGCCATTCTGACTGGAGTTAGGTGGTATCTCGGTGTGGTTTTGATTTGCATCTCCCTGATGATTAGTGAGGTTGAACATTTCTTCATGTGTCTGTTGGCTGCTCAGATGTCTTCCTTTGTGAAGTGTCTGTTCATATCTTTTGCCCATTTTATAATGGGGTTTTTTTTTTCTTTTCAGCACCTTTGAGTTCCTTGTAGATCCAAGATGTTAAGTCTTTGTCAGACCTGGTGTTGGCAAATACTTTTTCCCAATCTGTAGGCTGTCTCCCTGCTCTCTTGATGGTTTCTTTGGCTTTGCAGAAGCTTGTCAATTTAATAAGGTCCCACTTGTCTATCTTCTCTCTTATAACCTGTGGGTTTCGGGTTTTGTTCAGGAATTGGATGCCAGTTCCGATTTCCATGAGGGTATGTCCTTCATTTTCTAACGTTCTTATGGTTTGAGGT
>NW_007246033.1:83552-123160 GCF_000164805.1 Carlito syrichta
CCAGTGGTAGGTGGTGGAGGCTTTGTCGAAGATGAGATGGTTGAGAAATTGAGGTTCGGCTTCTGGAATCTCAATTCTATTCCATTGATATATGTGCCTGTTCTTGTACCAATACCAAGCTGTTTTGATGATTGTAGCTTTATAGTAAAGTTTGAAGTCTGGTAATGTGATACTACCAGCTTTGTTTTTTTTGCTGAGAATTTTTCTGGCTATTCTTGGATGTTTGTGTTTCCATATGAATTCCTGTGTTATTTTTTCTAGGTCTGAGAAGAATGTTGCTGGTAATTTGATGGCTATTGCCTTAGGTAAGATGAACATCTTCACAATGTTGATTCTTCCAATCCATGAGCATGGGATATTTTTCCATTTGTTTGTCATCTTTGATTTCTTTGAGCGTGTTTTGTAGTTTTCTTTGTAAAGGTCTTTCACGTCTCTGGTTAGGAAGATGCAAAGGTATTTCATTTTTTTTGTGGCTATTGTGAATGGAATTGTGTTTTTTATTTGGTTTCTGTTTGCTTATTATTGGTGTAGAGAAATGTGATTGTCTTTTATACATTTATGTTGTATCCTGAGACTTTGCCAAAGGACTTTATCAGTGTAAGGGGGTTTTTGACAGATTCTCTTGGGTTTTCAAGGTACACAATCATATCGTCTGCAAAGAGAGACCACTTGACTTCCTCTTTTCCTATTTGGATACCCCTGATTGCCTTCTCTTTTCTGATTGCTTGAGCCAGGACTTCCAATACTATGTTGAACAGGAGGTGGAGTGGGCATCCTTGTCTTGTTCCAGTTTTCAGGGGAAATGGTTCCAATTTTTGTCCATTTAGGAGTATGCTAGCTATGGGTTTCTCGTCGATGGCTTTTACTATTTTGAGGTATGTTCCCCGTATGCCTAGATGTTCAAGGGTTTTTATCAAGAAGGGGTGCTGGATTTTATCAAAAGCTTTTTCTGCATCTAATGATTTAATCATGTGGTTTTTGTTTTGACATCTATTGATGTATTTAATTACATTTGTGGTTTTACGAATGTTGAACCAGCCTTGCATCCCAGGAATGAAGCCTACTTGGTCATGATGGATGATTTTTGAGATGTATTGCTGAATTCGGTTTGCTAGGATCTTGTTGAGAATTTTAGCATCTATGTTCATCAAAGATATTGGCCTGTAGTTCTCTTTCTTTGTTGGATCTTTACCTGGCTTGGGTATCAATGTGATGTTGGCTTTGTAAAAGGATTTGGGGAGAGTTCCATCTTTTTCAATCGCCTGAAATACCTTCAGTAGGATTAGTATCAGCTCCTCCTTAAATGTCTTGTAGAATTATGCTGGAAAGCCATCTGGACCAGGACTTTTTTTTTTTGTAGGTAGTTTTCTTATTACGTAGTTGATTTCCTTGATTGTTATTGGTCTATTTAGGTCTCAATTTCTTCTTGTTCCAACCTAGGTAGGTTGTGTGTTGTCAGAAAGTTCTCCATTTCCTTAAGGTTTTCAAGTTTGTTTCCATACAAGTGTACATAGTAGTCTTCAATGATCTTTCGTATTTCTTCAGGGTCAAATGTGACTTCATCTTTTGTGTTTCTGATTTTGCTTATTTGGGTTTTTTCTCATTTTTTTCTTGGTCAGTCTAGCTAGGGGACCATCGATATTATTTATCCTTTTGAAGAACCAGCTTTTTGTTTCATTGATTTTTTTGTATTATCTTTTTGTCTTCTATGTCCTCGATTTGGGCTTTTACATTGGTGATCTGGATTCTTCTGCTGAAATAAGGGTTTTTGTGGTCTTGCTTTTCCAGCTTCCTTAGGTGGCTCATTAGTCTGTTAATTTGTGTTCCTTCCATTTTCTTCATGTGTGTTTGTAGGGATATAAATTCCCCTCCTACTACAGCTTTTAAGGTGTCCCAGAGATTTTGGTAAGTTGTTTCTTCATTTTCATTTGTTTCCAGGTATCTTTTGATCTCTGTTTTGATTTCATCATTGACCCAGGATTGTTTAGCATCATGCTGTTTAGTGTCCATGTCTTTGTGGGTTTTGGGGGGACCTTCTTGGTGTCAATGTTTATTTTTATTCCACTGTGGTCCGAGAAGGTGCATGGTAGAATTTCAGTTCTTTTAAATTTGCTTATGCTTGGTTTATGTCCAATTATGTGGTCGATCTTAGAATACGTTCCATGCGGTGATGAGTAGAATGTGTATTCTGTGGTCTTTGGATGGAGCGTTCTGTAGGTATCGATTAAGTCCATTTGGTCCAAAGTCACATTGAGGTTCCGGATCTCCTTGCTGATTTTTTGTCCTGATGATCTGTCTAGGGTTGTGAGTGGGGTATTAAAGTTCCCAGTTATGATGGTGTTAGCGTAATTATCTTTCTTTAGTTTTCCTAGAAGTTGCTTTATGAAAGTTGGCACACCTATGTTGGGTGCATATATGTTTAGGATAGATATTTCTTGTTCATGGATTGAGCCTTTTATCATTATGTAGTGGCCTTCTGTATCTTTTTTGATTTTAAAGCTTGAAGGGTATTTTAAAACTAAATTGTTACATTACTATGAGCTAAGCCCCCAACTTTATTTGAATTTCACCAGTTTTTGGGATACCACACTGCATTAGTCATTGTATCTCCTCTGGTCTGTGGAGGTTTCTTAGTGTGTCTTTGTTTTCATACTCTTAACTGGTCATGAATTTTGTAGAATGTGTACTGATTTGAGTTTGTTTGATGTTTTTCTCATGATTAGACTGAGACTGTGAGTTTTTGGAAGCAATATCACAGGATGAGGTGACTTTCTTATCATATTATATCAGAGAGCACATGATATAAACATGACTTATCACTAGTGAAGTTCAACTTGATCAATTGATTAAGGTAGTATTTGCTGGGTTTTTCCACTGAAAAGTCATTCTGTTTCCTCTGCCCAAACTCTATTTTTTGGAAACAAGTATTAAGATTAGCCTATTACCTCTTAGAAGCAAGCATATCTGCATATATTTTTTGTCAGTTATTTTTTGGAACTTCTGTGGAAATAATTTGTCTCCCTCATTTATTTATTGATCATCTGTTTATAGCAACATGGTGTCATTTGTATTTATTTTATATTTTGGATTGTAAGCCAATGCAATGTTATTTATTTTGTTATTCAAGTTGTTCCAGCTTTGGCCATTGGGAGCTTTTTCTAGGTCTCTTTGACATGCTCCACAATATTTCTTGAGCATTTTCTTATTTGCTGGCACTAAATCCAAGCCTATCTTGTATTTTCCATTACCCAGCTCTAGAATCAGTCATTGCACCAAGCAGCCCTAGTTTCTTTTATCAAAGACTGATATGAGTATTCAGAAACAAAAATATGGGTGCTCAGTGTATTAGCATATTTTAAAAGCACACAAAATTATGCTAAACAGAATGTCTTCTTAGACTTATTTCATTAGCTGACAAACACGAAAAGATTAGCCAAGTTCAAAGTAATTTTGAATCCTCAGCTTGCATCGAATAGTGTCCTCTTGGTTGTGCTTGGGATCATAATCACTACTTTATGTTTTCTGTGATGAATTGTTTTATTTCATAGAAACCAGAGGTTAATTGGAGGGAAGGGGAAGAGTCTGAGAATGCTGGGCCTTAGAGGGAGGGGAAGTGGAGTAACCAAGGCCTGTGGAGAAAAGGTACACTCCATGGGGAGAGTGGGGTTGCCACCTGCAGCCTTCATACATATTTCATTTCTTAAGTAGGGCTGGCCCTCATCACTGCTGTGGGAATATTTTCAGGCAGTTCTAGGTTTGTCCATCTCAACTAATCAACTGAAGTTTTGGGTTTTAGTCCACATTAAATCATCAGTCACTTTTCATTAGGATCGGGTGTTTGAGACTAAGAATGACTTTACAATTAAAGAGCAAATTATCCTTATTTTAACTGTACCATGGGTGTCTTCTTTGTCTTGAACAGACCTCTCAATCATCCAACATTCCTTATGTCATAGTATCATGCATAGTTATTGGCCTGTGACTTACACAGTGTTCATGAGGCCAAAGCAGCCTGTGCAACTTTCAAGGTATGTGAACTTGGGCAAGTTACCTCCCCTTTAAAATCTTTAAATGCTCTACCTACAAAATAATAATATGGATTATAAATAATACCTAGTTTGTAGAATTCTTGTGGGGATTAAACTACAGGATGTTTATAAGCACTTAGTACAATATCTGTCACATAACAAATACTCAATAAAATCTGTCTGTCATAGCTGTGGTTAATAAGGTTAATTTTTTTTTCCATTTTAGAGGACTGTGCTGTATAACAGAGTGTGTTGAGCATTTGTCTTTTCCCACCCAGTTTCTACCCTTTGCTGCTTTTTAAGCAGAGGTTGGGCAGTGTTTACTTCCTCTTGAGCTGATGAAGTGGAGGCTTAGAACCTCCTGGTGAACTTTTGATGGCCTCTGTCTGACCCTGCTGACAATAGCCAAGAGACAAGTATGTTGACTTTCCCAATAAATCAGACCCTAAACCTGAATTTTATGCAATGTCAGCTGACCCTTTGTGCTAAGGTACTTTACATCCTTCAGAATATAGTGTGGCTCTGTTTAAAAATGCAGCCCATTCTCCCATAACAGTGATTGGCCAGAGACCTGTGATGCGGGGCGAAGATGTTTGTAGGGGATCATTATGAGCTGTTGCAGTTCTCATGTTTATAATAGGTGAGGTTAGCTAGGTTTTTCTCTTTTATAGGAATAGTAATTCTCTAGAATAACAAATAAAAATAGATATCTATTGCCTTTTTTCACATTCCATCTGGAAAGCTTATGGATTATTTTTGTGTTTGTATGTGTCTCGTATGAATATGCACGTGTGTATGTGTATATTTCAATATTTTATGATCCACTGTTAAAATTTTCCACCTTTTTGTCTCAAGAGCATTGGATAATAACACAGCCCCTAAGTAGTAGGGGTCTAAGGATAGCGATATGCAATATCTTAACACACAGTAAATATGTCTTGAATCTTGAGAGCAAAACTAATTCACAGAACATCTTTCCAATCCACTTTTCACCTGACTGTGTTTTATTTAAAATGTTAGATTCAAAGAAACAACTGCTCTTGAACCTTGACAATGTCCATTAAATGATATGCTTGAACTTGCCACTTGTCAGCAGCTCATTTTGGTATTGTGCAAGCTTGGCCGTATAGTCTAAAAAGGTGACAAGTACTTTGAATCCATTCTTCACATGGTGGAGTGCACTAGTAGGTGTCATTTCTGAAAACAAAGAAAAAATGCTATTCTATTGATTATCTACCAGGTTTTCTCTTTAATCTAGACTTATGTCAGGTTCTAGGAGGAAGTTGCTCATTGACTTCTAGGTTACTGATTTCTGAACTATCTTTATACAGGCAAAACTAGTCTATGGAGTTAAAAGTCAGGACATTGATTAGCCTTTTGGGGGCAATGACTGGAACAGGGAGCCAGGAGGTTTCTGTGGTGCTGAAATGATTTGCTTCTGAATCTGGGTGCTAACTGATAACAGGAGTGATCATTTCAAGGTTTATCAAGTTGTGCTCTAGGGGTCACATATTGCAATGTGAGTCATGTTCACGAACTATTATCTGTTGATGCCTGACCCCTCCTCTCCATTCTTTCTGCCACTCTATCCCCTACTCCAATCACCAGTTGTTGCTGCTGCTAATGCTGCTTTAATAACTGATGAATGAAGATCTGCTAACTGCAACTTTGTTTAAGCAACATTCTGGAAAAAGGCATCCATGCCACAGAGCCTTAGTAGCAAGACTAACATTGATCTACATGGCGAATAAAGGCTGAACTCTGATTTTCAGGTTTGACAATTCATGTCTACATAAATACTATATAGCTTGTGTTTTAGGATGTTACAGTAGAGTAAAAAGAAATTGGGACTCTTCTTTTTCTTTTTGCTTCATTTTGTTTTTTTGTAGAGATGGAGGTTTGCTATGTTGCCCATCCTGGTTTTGAACTCTGGCCTCAGCCTCCAAAAATACTGGGATTACAGGCATGAGCCACCACACTCAGCTGGGACTCTTCTTAATTTGAAACTATGAAGGTTGAAAGGAGGGGATTTGGTGAAATTTTACAAAAAACATGCAAAACAGTGTTAAGCCTGTCCTTCCATGTTGCACAGCTCCAGGGTGTGCCAGATATCATTTACATTGTGATCAGTAATGTGGCAGCTCTGAAAATGGCCTACATTTCAGCAGCAAATCTCTTGATCCTGAAACTGTGGAACAACCATGGAAGTGGAAAAATATAAGTTTAAGGTAAATAAAATAATTTCTACCTAACATAGCTGATGAGAAAATGTAAAATTTCAATTTCTCAAAAAATTGTGTGGGCTGAAAATATAAACAGCAACGAAATGAACAATGAAGTTACTGGGTTACAGTTCAAAGAATAAAATCTGTGAATCCACACTGATAACAATAAATGATTAAGTAGATAAATAAATAGGGAAGAAGAGACAAATCTTTCTTGCAGAATAATTCCAAATATTTTATGTTGATACTGTTCCCCTTCAGAGTGGGTTGCTTACTTCCTCTTCTCTGAAGTATGAGATGGACTGAAACCTGGCAGATTCAACCTCTAGTAAGTGATCAAGGTTAAATCACCAGCAATAGGTCATGTTAATATAATGTACACTCTGATATGATGTAATGAGAAGGGCATCTCATCTTATGATATTATTTCCAAAAATGTACAACTCTAGTCTAATCATGAGAAAAACATCAAACAAACCCAGAATGAGGATCATTCTACAAAATACCTGACCTGTACTCTTCAAAACTGTCAGGGTTATGAAAAACAAAGCAGTTCTGAAAAACTCACAGACCAAACAAGACTAAGATAACATGACAACTAAATGTTCTATGTGGTGTATCAAATGAGATCCTGGAACAGAAACAGGGCATTGGTAGACAAACTGGCATGTAGCTAATAGTTTTGTAGCAATGTTAGCTTCATAGCTTTGAAAATGTACTATGGTAATATAAGATGTTAAAATTAAGGGAAGCTGAGTAACAGCTATACAGGAAGTGTGTACTACTATCTTACATCTTTTCTGTAAAACTAAAATCATGCCAAAATAAAAAGTGTATTTAAAAATGTATAAATAGATTCAAGAAGTATTTAGTTAGGTGAATAGATGATAAATCTCTAATGTAACATCACAGGAAGCCAGAGCTATCTGATGCAAATCTTTTATCTTTGAGGTGTTCACAAAGGATTAAAATCAATCCAGTCTGACACTTATCAACTATATAATCATGAACAATTTATGCTCTTTTTCTCTGATTTCAATGTGTGTGTCTTTAAAAACTGGGATACCAGTATCTATTTCACAGGACTATTAAGTGAATTAAATGAGATGTGGTATCTAAAATGCTTGGCATAGTGCCTGGCACACAGTAGGCATTTATCAAACAATGCTTTTTTTATTTTTCCATAATACCTGTCTTGGGTTGTCACTATCAGATAGGATGTCAGATTTTTTGTGTGTCATAAGACTAACCCCAAAATGATAATTTTTATAAAATAAATGATATATATTAGCTGTACTAATTTTTAGGGTACATGCGATATTTTGATACCTGTATACAATGTGTAGTAATCAAATCAGAAGAATACTTTAATTGTAAGGAATAAGGACAACACAAAGATGTTTAGTTCTGTTAGAAGCTGTTTTAGTAATATAGACTGAATCTACAAAACAATTTCATTTAAAAAACACATGGAAATGAATAGAAAACTGAACAATTAAACACTGAGAACATGTAGTGAAAAGTAGAATTTGTTAAAAAAACTTCCAGGAGGAAGTGAGATTGGGACAGAAAAATTAGGGGTGTATTGGTGCATGTTTGGGGGAGAATTACATTGAAGGTGGAAAGGAGAGTTGCTTCTGAAGCAGGAGTTTAGGTGTTTAGGCCAGTGTCTCATGAACAAAATCGGGGAATGTTCAGTGTAACCTCAGTTTCCGTTTCTCCTTTCAGAAGGGATCTTACTCCCTTGGCCTTTTTCTCTCTCACTTTAGCTTCCAGGTCCATTATGCCAACTCCTAGCTGTGGAGGATCACATCCTGTGGGATGTTATCTAGGCCTACCTGGATACTGCCAAACGTCCCTTGGGGGCAATGCTACTCTTGGTTCAGAACCACTGGATTAGAGGGTCAGGTTGTTGTCACCATGGATGTTTTTCTATTTGTTTTGTAGGAAACATAGATTTAGTTTCTCAAAGAATGCCATCCTGCTTGGGACAAGCGTGTCCCTTGCACTAGTAGTCTTAATCATATACTCTTAGTTGACTGATCACACTCTTGTTTTCCTAGGTAGGTTTCGTAGACAGAGATTCAATGCTGTCTTTCATTTGGCATCTGTAACTTTTCCACAATAATGTGAAGTAGTCACACTGTGCCTCTCTCTCTCTCTCTCTCTCATCAGGAGTTATAGCTTTGCAGGTTTAGGTGAGCCTTATGTGAAAAGAATAAGAAACAAGTTCTAGCAAAGCAGATGTATGGTGGTATGGGAAGTTTCTTGAGAATCGTTTTACAGGTCTTCAAGAAGGACTTTGAAAGAAGATGCTCATATTTTCAATTAATAAGTAGATCTAGGACTGGGTGTCACACGTTTTAGGGAAAACTTCACCCTTTCATGGTGTGATCATGATGCTTTCCTAAACGACAAACTCTCTCCTGCCATGGGAACAGGATAGAACATTAGATGGGGACCACAGTGTCCTCTGGGTTTTCTTTCTCAGGGTATCGTCTTTTGTCTTCTTTTACTTCCATCAATATTCCGGAGATTTATGTTTGAAGTGGAGTTTGCAAAGTAGCATGACAGCTTGAGAATGTCACTTCATCCTAACATTTAGCCAGTGACAATTATGATGACGTCTCTCCCCCCCCACAGCCCCTACCAACCTCTGTCCACCTGCCATTTTTTCCTCTTCCTCCTTCTTTGTCCCTTTTCTTTAATATATTATCACAATATTTATTTAAGAATTAGTTACTGAGTGTCTACTATATCCAGAGCCTGTCAGACCAAGGACAATTAGTACCTAAAAACTCTGTGGTGCTGCCCTCAGGCCATAGAAAGGGCAGACCACCTGGCCAGGTGGCAGCTGCAGGAGTGGGAAGTGTCTAGGAGAGATGGGTGGGAGGTGCAGAGGAGGTTGGCAACTGAATACGGTGGAAGTTCCAGCATCAGTTCTCCAGCCTGAATTGAGGTCAGGAATCTAGTCTTCTACTGAGAAAAAGATTGGACAGATACCCCTCATGAAACAGCTGGGGTCCAAGGCAACTTATCCATAAAAGGGCTGAGAAGAGTAAATCAGAGCCCAGTGACCAAAACTGGATAATGTCAGTCTCCAGCTGAACAAGATCTCGGCTCCTTGTCAAGGGCAGGGGCTCTCTGACCAGACAGAAAAGCCCCTGCTCTTTCTGCTATTGTTCATGATGCATCAAGGCAATGGATACAGAGCTGTCTCAGCTCCTGGCCTCTGCTCATGACATTCCAGTGGTCCAGAAATAGGACTAGCCCCAAGTCTTCAGGAGTCCAGTATCCAAGCATATCCTTGTCCTAAAGGTAGAAGAGGGTAGGGGTTTTGAAGAAAATAGGAAAGGAAAAAAAGAATGCTGATGGCCTGTGATTCTTAGAACCCTGCTCTCTAGCTTCCTAGCTCACGTGTGTCCCTACACAAGAGTGCTTGGGTTATCCTGTGAGGTATGTGTGTGTGTGTGTGTCTGTTTAGGAAGGAATGGATTGATTTCTCTTCTGACACCATATCAAGTCTCACAATATCTCCATTCTCTGTAACAGGTGTTTTCAACCCGAGGTCCATGGCTTGGCTTCAGGAAACCTGTGAATCTCTGAAATTGTAAACACTATTGAATTTTTTTTTCTCAGTAAAGAGGTCTGAATTTTTTTTTTTCTTAGCAAAGAAGTCCTTAGCATTCTTCAGATCCCCAACCAGCCTATGATCCATGCAGCTTGAGAACAGGAGACACAGGACCCTTGAACCCACATGTCGGATAGAGTCCGCTCTCCATGCTGCCCCTTGTTTTCCTTCAATTGTCTCTCTTTTATAAAGCTCTCCTTCCCCACTTGCTCCTCCATAGTGGGTATCCTCTCACAAATCCATTTTAGAATACAGAAGAGTATGAACCAATGTTATAGGGTCTGATCTGATTCAAATAACTGAGCACTAGCATACCACACCAGTGATTATCATTATGTTATCTTAATTCTCACAACCAGGTCAAGAGATAGGTGTTAGTTCTCTCTTCTTACTGGCCAAAAAAAAAAAGGGGGGGTGAGGGTGGGTGTGGGGAGTCTCAGAGAGGTAAAGTAACTTGCCCAAAGACACATAACAAGTAAATATTGCTGCTGGAACACAAAACCTTTTCCCCTAATGTTGGAACAGCAAGCACTTTTTCCACTACCCCATATTCCTCCCAGGCAAAAGCATGAAAACAAAGATCACAGTGATCAGAGATTTACCCAGGATGTTTTAAATACCACTGATAATTCTTCATAACCACAAAATCTTTCTTTGTTGTTCCTTTAACCAATACAAAAACTGAGGCCACAAAGAGCCATTATCCGCAATGTCAAAAAGTACTGAAGACTGGATTTCTTGATCTCTGTCTCTCCTGAGGCCTTTAAACAAATGACGATGACTAGAGAACAGTTATTAAAAATAAAAATCCAGTGTATAAAAATCTGTGCTGATAATTTTAGGATTTGACTGTCTGGTTTAGCAGAGATCCAGATCCTATATGAAGAGCAGGTCTACCCAGCTGAGAATTGAGGCCATTATCTGATTATTCAAGGTGAAAAAACACGATTGCTTCTATCACCTGGAGACTTCGGGCCTTTTGTTTTTCTTAAGAGAAGGTTTCTTTGGTCTGACTTATCTGAATAGTCTCCTTATTCTTAGCTTTGTTTTGCTTGGTGTCATTCTGATCATAAGGGAGCTGATATTTCTGCAGCAAAAGCATTTATGAATTTTATGGAAATAGTGCTATAAAAAACAGTTTTCAGCAGGGCAAAGGCTTCTGTTAAACAGGCTCCTCAAATACACACACACACACACACACACACACACACCCACACACACCCACACACACCCACACACACACACACACACACACACACACACACAATCAGGGATTTTCTGCTGTGTGCAAAGTGCACCTTTATTTTATCTCTAGCCTTCTCCGCTTCCTTCACCTTACATAGGAATGCGGCATAATATAAACATAGATCATGTTTACGATCAGCTCATTTTGCCCCTGTTCAGTGATCTCCCTTTTCTCTTTCTCTCCCTCCTGTGCTTCATTTCTTTTTGCCGTGCAGTGCTTCTAAAAGCCCCAACGAATGTCTGAAGAGCTGTGATACCTCCAGTAAGTCCTTGTTCTGTTATGAGCTCGCAAGACACACAATGCCGGCGCTGCTCAGTAATCTCCTTGTCAAGGCTGCCTCTCTACCTTCCCATCCTCATTCCAGGAGCCTATTAAATTAATGAGATAGAAGTCAGTGCTACAGCGGTCGGCATGTTATTGGTGTATAGCGTCGGTGCCGTTACAGTGTGTCTGTTTTCTCTCCTGGGACATTTAATTTCCGCTTCTCAAATGAGCTGCGAAGCTGTGAGGCCTGGCAGTGCTCGTTCTCGGCACTCTGTGATGCAGATAATGAGGGTACTGATAGGTGCCTAGGAGACTTCGGTGGCTCCGAGCACAGCCATGGTCTGATAATGCTTTATGCCAGCAGTGTCACAGCGGAGCCACTATCATCCCTCAAGGAATGGTTCATCGTTATGTGTAATACAGCAGCTGTCACCTAAATGGCTAATGGGGAAGCAAAGTAGAACCTTAGTGCTAGTAATCTTTGTCACTTAATAATTTTAAAGGTATCAGACTTCAGTGGCTCCTGCAAGTTCTAATAAAAGTGCACTTGCCGATTTTATGTTGTTTGTGGTGGATTAAATGTAAATCGAGAAATACATGGTGCTGTTCTGGACAAATCTAATTTAGCATAATTTGAATAGCCAAGTAATTAAAATGTATTATAGGTATAAGATGCTGGGACGGTGGAGTGCCTGCATTTAAGAGGAAGATTTATTGGGCTCGCAGCAGCCACAGCGAACCTTCTACAACCACATTAGCTAACATCTGTTGGAAAATGTCGGGATGCAGGGCCGAAGACATGTACGCAGGATATATGCTTTCGTGAGCTGGAACAGCAAACCGGAAACATGGGGCAGCACTTGCAAGTGAAATTAATTAGGAACGGGACCTGCATCTGCATGGACATACATGTGGGTGTATGGAGGGCATATGTGTGTACACATAGGTACATACAAACACACATTCTTTCTAATTAACGTCCAACTCCTGTGGAGTGGGAATTGAAGTTGGATTGGATATAAGGAGCAGGGCAATAATAATAGGACAGTTAATACAAACGATGTCTGTGTTGACACTGCACCATTAGTGTTTCCTGGCAGATTATTTTGTTTGCTTTGCCTAAGTGCACAAGACTATAGGAGGTGATTTAGTAGGCGAGGGCACTGGATTCTGAAGAGAAGCCAAGCTCATTTCAATCACACCTACAATCAGACTGTTAATCTTTGGGGAGTTACTGCACCTGTGCTGGCAACGGTTAAGAGGTAAGAGATTCTAGAAGGCACAGGTACAACAATTGTCCAGGGGGAGAGGGATAGATGGAAGGGACTCATAATTCCCCTAGGGAATAAATCAAAGGACATTTGGAAATCTGAAAAATATGCTTATAGATAAGTGCGAGATATATTGCTCAAACACCAAACATGTTCCAAGAAAATATTGTTCAGGAGACAGTAAAGAGTGCTGGCTACAGAAGGAAGATAGTCAAATGCATGGGAAATATGTGTAAATAACATTGCATATTACAGTCCTCTTTCTTCATCATTGAGTGACTTGGGACTATTGTCAAATGTTATGTCTTGCTAAGAGAAAAACTATGAGTAGCATGGAGGAACCGAGGTTCTGGGTGCTATCTGACATTTTCATCTCATCTCTGCCTTCTAGATTGCTCTGCTATCCTTTTCCTAAACCTTTGGTCAAATATGAACAGAGCTAATGGGAAATTTTAATGACGTAATGAACTTCCCCAAGGGACTAATTCAACCTGGCTGAAATCACTTACTGGTGAACTCACTTGCTGGAGACTACTATGTGTTGTGAGTCCATAGGTATAAATATTTAGTTCAGGAAGTTTAATCCCCTATCTTTTTCATAGCACATTTCAGAGAATGCGACAATAGCTGATTGTTTTGAATAAATATGTAGATTTTAAATAAGGTTTTTAAAAGCACCCTCTGGTTCATGTTGTCTGAGCCAAATACAGGTATTGACACAAGTGCTAAAAATATTTACTAACACCTGCAGTCTGTCTCCTCAGTCATGTGTCTCTCAAGTAAGAGAAGCACAAATAGAGAATCATAAAAAAAATTCGACTGCTGATGCAAAAATTTTAGAAGGTTGCTTTTGCCTTATGTAATAACAATCTGATGTTCAATGTATGTTAAAATTAGTCACATTTCTTTGATATTCATTAGAAAAGTATTAATCACCAGAGCTCTTTGGGGATCCTTATATATGTAATTCATAAGCTCTGTGCAAAATCCATTTGAATTTAGCATTTATTAAAGCCCACTTAATATAAAATGTCATACTTTAGGTCAGGTCTTCATTTCAGATTCCATTTCAATAGGAAGCACTGTATTTGTGTTCTGAAGAATCACTGAAAAGACAGCTTTTCTGAGGTGGGAGTTTTAAAGTCAATATTGTCGACATGAAAAAGAAAAGATGCTAACATATCAAATGTCTGACTCCTTCTCTTATTTATTCAAACCAAAGGTTTTACCACACAGAGAGCACAGAGGTAATGACTGTGCATCTGTTGCTGTAATACAGTGAACTGGGAAGAACTATGTGCAATTCAATAAAGTATATTTAGCATATTTTCATTGCACCAAATATCAGCTGATCCACCTCTTATTAGTATAAATGGCATAGATTAGTGTCAGGCATTTTCAACAGTGAAGAAATTACAGGAGTCTGCAAGGCTCATTAGGTTCTGGCTGCATGTTAACGAGGGGCCAGGCCTTATTAATAAGAAGAGGAAAAGATAAAACTAAGCTGTGAGGGAAAAAAGGAACAAAACACTCTTTAAAAATTCTCCGACATTTAAAAGTAAGAAGATTGCATTGGGAGATTCTTTTATTTCCTCATCTCCTAGGCATTTGTGAAGATGTGTGCTTTTCTATATTCTTATTATTTTTTGTAACATATAAAAAATGATTTTGTTTCAGTTCATGTCAAACACATACAAAAATGGGAGATATGGTTGTCACCTTTTACCTTTGAATGGCTGATCTGAAGTCTAGTACAGATTTTGTATTTATATCTTTTCTCTTGCTACAATCAGTTAATGAAGGTGGAGAGACCTGCCTGCCTCAGCCTAGAGAAATAAAAGGATTTGTGTCACCTCTCTGTCCCCTGCTAGCTCGTTGTGTTGGAGAATCTGGGTGGCAATATTCGCAAAGCAATCCTTTCTTGGGAACGAATAGCAAGAAGAGACTTTCTGTAGTGTTACACCCGAGCAAGGCAAAGGAGGACTTTCTCTGTGAACCCAAGGTCAGTGTGATGAATTCGGACTGAAAAACAAATAAGCAAACAACCTTATTTTGCTTAAATGCCGAGAATTGAATCAGTTAAGCCTAATCAGAGTATAGGGAAAAAGTAAGAACTACACAAAGCACAATAAAACAAAACAAACAAACAAACAAAAAAAGATCCTGACTAGAGGCTGTGCTGATTTGGAACTGTGTCAGAAGCCAAAGAACTGAAAGCACAGGAAAACTCTCCAGGCTCAATACATGCTATGAGGTGCCTTTGAAAAAAGGGAGAGAAAAATTAGGTATTTGTCACTGATTCCTTTAAAATTGTGTGTTGTTGTGTACATATACATACACAATGGAGCAATTTTATTGCAACTTTAAAAAGCAACACCAGGATGTAAATGAAAATGATTGGTTTTTAACGCAAAAATTAAAAATGTTCTTATTTTGCATTTCTGCAGAGTCTTTCGCCAAGAATATTTCAATGTTTCTTTTTGGCTACATTGTTAGAAAATGATAAATGTTACATTAAAGAAAAGATAATGTGTTAAAGTAGTAGTTCTATTGTTGAACAGTCAATGGCAATTAATTTATAGTTTCAGGATGTTTTGAGTCATCCTCCACTATGTTTGTAATATAATCCCCAAAGCTTAGAAATTGCATTTCTTTTATACCCATTTTGATTCACCTATTGATTTCTCCCACTGTGTTCAAAAATGAAAATGAAATGAATTTGACTCTTGAGGTTTGTTTTGAATAAACATTATCACCAGCATCCTTAGATTTCCAAAGCACTGCCATTTTGGGTAGATGAGATTAATAGTTCTCAGCATTGGACCCATTGGTGACTACAGCATATCTGCATTGTGTATGCCAATTGAGAAATACTTGAATTATGGGATATAGAGTGATGGGTATTTAGGGCCCTCTGAATTCTGCTTTGTCTCAAACTGTTTAGATAATTGAGACAGTGATAATTGTCATCCTAACCTGCGTTGTTAATAATAATAATAAAGCTTCCTTTCCTTTCTCTACTTCACCTAGTCTGTTTTCACATACCAACAATTGGTTGCAAATTATTGCAGTTATGCAATAATATGTGTAGAAATGTTCTCTGTAGTAAAATGTTGTGTATATACACACTTATACTCACACATATTTGAATATATGCTTATATAAGCAGTATGGTTTTTAGGCACCAGATAAGGCATTTTCCAAGATAGCTAAATCAAATTTCTGAGAGGGCAATTTTAAAAATAATAGTACATGAATGTATCTATTTTAATCATATCAGTTTCATCAGGACAACTTCTGTGAAATACTGCAACAAAAGTTTCTCACAGTTAATGTTTCTCTTTTCTTTTTAATCTTTAATACAGAGACATAGAAATATTTTCTGGTCATCGTCTTTCAAAGCAGGTCTTAACAGTGGAATTAGAATCTGTCTCATGAAAACTTTGCAAAGCTCAAACCTTCAAAAATCCCCATCATGAAAGATCGTGGGTATTACTTGATTTTCTAAAGTGACAAGACGTACATTAAAAAATATTTCTCTTATTGTTACATTTCAGGCACGTTTACTGTTAGCTGCTTGGCTTCATTATGTATCATAGTCTGAATCTACAAATCAAGTATAATTAGACTTAGCGAACTGATTGGATTTCTAATTAAGCTACATTGGAAACAATGCACAATCAGTAAATATTCTGACTAGGTACATTTTAAAGAGCAACTCTTGGGCTTTTTGCTGATGACTAGACACCAGTGTCATTAAATTTGTTGGTGGCAAGCAAATTTTAAAGCTAAAATAGAGGCAATTAGTAAAGATCTTGAAATATTTAATCACGTTTGTCCAATTAGTGTGCAATTAGGCAGTGGTGTGGCGTGGGACAGGCATTCTGCTTCAGTGCTTGGTGCAGAAGGATCCCTTTGAAATTTTGCTGTTTAGTTTATTGATATATAAAAAGGAAGTTATGGTTGTAATTTCCAATTTAAAAAAAATACTGTGCAGATGGTCTGACTATATATTTAACAATGTTAAACAAATCCAAACAAGGGAAGCATGTTACCTGAAATTACACAGCTGTGATCTGTGAATAAGCTCTGGATCATGGTAGATTACAGCTGTGCTTATCTCCATCATTGAAACCACCAGGCATTTTATACTGGAGGAATCGGGAACCTGATAAGCTTGCCCAACAGGTCTTAAAATGATTGGCAGCTCCTTACTTGTCCAAGTGTGTGCTTCCTGGTGGTTAGCTTGGCCCCTTTGAATTCCAGTGGTTTCAATTTTATACAGAGAGAGATGGGGAAAGATCCTGTAGAAAGTTGATTTGGGGAGATGGATAAACAGTGACAGTACCTGGTGTTCTCATCGCAAACCCACTGATAGTATCTATTGAGTTACAGTCTTGGGAGATGACTGTGTGAGGAGGAAGTTTGGCATGCCCAGTGCATCTCTTATTTTCAACACTTAACTGGTTTTGCCCAGCTGCAGAACAGAGTGCCACTCTCTTTACTTTCACTGGAAAGCTAAAAATATTTTCCTGATATTCTTGTCTAATGATCTTTGGAATACCACTTCCATTTTAAGAGAAGAGCTATGTATGTGGGGTGGCAGAGGGGATAAGGAACAGCATCCCATGTTTCTCAAGCAGTGGTCAGACCCAGAGTTGAATGACCTCAAAGATGCCCTGGGAAAGTTGCTCCTAGAGTGACTAGATGAGACAATGGTAAGAGAAACTGGAAAAATGATCCAGGGGAACCTGGTGAGTACCCAGGTAATCTGTGAAAGAAATGTCCCCCATTTTTCTTCTGGGATATTTACTTAATGCTCCATCAGATTGACCCATTGCAATATGGTTTTAACTGGAAAAGGAAAAGATGTTCATAAGTAAACATGTTTTTCTAGAACCTGGAAACCTAATAGGTTGAAGTACATTGAATCTCAGCAGTCTAAGGAAGAATTTCTGGTTGTAGCCCCAGTTCTCCCTAGGCATACTGGCATTTCACATTACCAGACCCAAGTGCATTCTGTTTGGATAACTTTTGGAAATTGGTAAGAGGAAATCTCCTGGGTATCTACAGATATAGAGGACAAAAGAAAAGTGAAATTAAAATGTCCTTGAAAGAAATGACAGGTGAATTTATGTGGAGGGTGGTATAAAGGTAAAAGGAATACAAGGCCTTAAAATAGGTTTACAGGGGATTTAGTTTAGGGGCGCTTTGTCATATTTATTTTCCTATCTCCCTTCTTTCCATAATTTTGAAAGATTCTTTTTTCTGCCTTCCTTCCTGGAAGCAGTCTTCTATTACCACAAATCAAAGCCAGACATTTTGAAACCTTTGAGTAGAATTAAATTCTACATTAAGATTTACTTAAATTCTTAATTAGATTCCATATTTAAAGTTTTCAGCCGGGCTCAGTGGCTCAGCATGTAATCCTGTGCTTTGGGAGGCTGAGGTGAGTGGATTGCCTGAGCCCGCGGGTTCAAGACCTACTCGGGCAACTTGGCGAGACCTCGTCTCTACAGTAAATCAAAAATTAGCTAATTGTGGTAGTGCGCGCCTGTTGTTCTGGCTACTCAGAAGGCTGAGGCAGAAGGATCGCCAGAGCCCCGCAGATCGAGGCTGTGGTGGCCGGGAGCGGCCACTGCACTCCAGTCTGGGTGACAGAATGAGACTCCAACTAAAAAAAAAAAAAAAAAAGTTTTCGTAAATTGACCATTCTAAATATAGCAAATTCAAATGTAAAAATTTAGACTATTAGTAAGTTAGCCATGGGTTACACCCTTACCTAGTTTTTGCCTGAGCAAGAATGAGATTCTAGACTGAAGCTGTCTGCTGCTTGGGATGGTTGCAGTGAAGTCTTGAGGAATTCTAGTCGCCAATGCTTTCTGCCAGGGGGAGAGAGATTCTGTTGACTCCTTCTAGGATGTAGTAAAATGTGTACTCAGATGAGTTTGACAAATCAAATAGTTTTGTGCTTGGCATAGTCATTCTTTGTTTTGTGGCCTTTCTACGGTATTCTTCCCCTCAGGATCTCTGTCTTTGTGCCTTTTCCATTTTCCGGTCCCACAACTTGCTCTCAGGAATCCTTCTGGATAGGATTGACCCAGGTTTAGCAAGTAAAAATGTAGGCTATTCAGTTAAATTTGAGTTTCAGATAAGGCTGTGAATATTTTTTAGTGTATGTCCCAAATATTGCATGGGATACTTATACTCAAAAGTATCTGTTGTTTATCTGAAAATCAAACTTAGCTGGGTGTTCTGTATTTCATCTAGCAACACTATTTTTGAAACACAGTCACACTAATACTAAGGTATAAATAATTGAGAAAAGCATCATCTCTCTTGCAAGGACATACGCACTTTTGTGTCAGTCAGAAACTTAGGTGAGAAGTAGATAGCCTCATACTGAGATTTCAGGTATCCATTAAAGTACTGGGTTCTCAGTCTTGGCTACATATTAGAATCACCTGGGGAGCCTTTAAATCCTCAATGGCCAGACCAAAACCCAGGTAATTAAGACAAAAATCTCCAGGGGTGGGACCTAGGCATCTGAATTGTTTAAAACTCCCCGATGATTCTAAAGTGCAGCCAAGTTTATAAACAGCTGAACTAACGCAGAGTTCTTGACAATGGCTGTACATGAGAACCACCTAGGGAATTAAAAAACATACTCATATCTGGAACCTCAACCTTAGAGTTTCTGACTTAATTAATCAGAGTGTGAGGGGTCTGGCATCCATAATTTTAAAACCACCCTGGGTGATAGAGAACTATTGAGTTAAAGGATAAACAGAAAGATCTTTTGAAGATCAACGCCTCATCCCAACACGCATCTGCCCACATTATAAAGTTATCTATGATTCTTGGTTACTGTGAAAACAGATCCTGTCTTTCTCTAAGGGATCAAATTTATCTTCTACCCAATGAAAATCAGGACTTTAAATATCAGGGACACTTAGGAAGTCCATGACAGTTGCCCCCCCCCAAAAAAAAATGAATAAAAAAAAGAAAAAAGGAAAAAAGAAAGAAAGAAAAGTCAGATGTGACAGTGCAGCACTGAAGGCAATTTTTAAAAGAGAATAAAATAAACTGTATCCTGCTAGGCGAGATGGGTAGATCAGGGAGTTGCCATGGAATAAATGATTATCAGGAGATTGAGAAGATTGAAGGAAGAAATAGATTGGGCATGAGAAAAGTGGTCAAGAAAAAAAATCCACACACCAAAAAATAGAGTGGAATGAAAACAAAAATATTACGAAGAATCTGATGAAACCCAAATTTAGCTTATATTGGTAGGAAACTCTTTTTTGAGTCATAAATCAAAGCAAACCCTACAGATTTTGTGTGTGAGTGACAAGCAGCAACAGGGAGGCACTAGTAACTCTGAGAGAAGTTGGCTGAACATCACACTGACAAATGCTGTTGAGTAAACTGACACTAGACAGTTGATAGAGATCAGCTCCATATCATGTGTGACCCAACGTGCCCTTACAGCAAAACGTATTTGTCCATCTGTCATAGATTGTGCAGTTTAGAAAATGGGAGTTCCATCAAGGTCCTAGCTGTGACAAGAGAGTCACAAAGCAGAAAACAGTTTTGGCTGAGGTCAGATGCCGGGGAGGACATTGAGCAGGGACCAAAACCCTGTAGAGAGAAGAGTATGAGTAGATGTGGAGCTGAACAGAGATCAGGGACTGATTGAGAGTAGGTGTTGCTGAGGTCCAATGTGTGTGTGTCTCTGCGTGTGTGTGTGTGTGTGTTGAGGATTTTTCTAGAAGAGAATGAGCAGAAGTATAGGAGCATGTAAAATAAAAAACATACACTGAATATTCAGAAAAGGTTTTGGGCAGCTTTCTGTCTCCTTTTAGGCCCCTGTGGCTTTGCCCTGAGCAATGACCTTGCTGCTTTAAAGGCAGACACGGATTTTGAGGTGCACCAGGCCCATTTGCAGTGTCTGCTTTGATGGAGTCTGTTTGGGTGGAGGATGCCTTGCTCAGAGGTGGACCCGGGGCCCATGTTCTATACCATGTGACTCCACACCACACGTCTCACAGCTGATAGATAGAAACAAGCATCCTACAGAAAGGTAGAACATCCTCAGACTGGACAGCACCTATAACCCTGTTCAGAAAAAGACAAGCTGAGCCAATCAGACTTTCTCTTGGAAATATAAATAAAGACATAATACGTATTCAGATGGCAGGAAGGGGGCTGCTTGGGGCAGAACTGGGGCACTAGAACATGGTGGGTTGTGTTTAGGGGAATTGGAAATTTTGATGAAACAAAGGCAGTCAAAGACAGAAAGAGAAGAAAATGGCAGAGATGATGCCACCTTTGAGAACAAGAGTAGCTGATTCCTAGAACTACCTGGATTCCTAAAAAGCTTTGCAATTCACAGTCCAGCCTCAGTCCGTGAGTATCCTTTCAATAACACCTGAACCCCTTTTTTTGTATTGTGAGTGGGTTCCTGTTGCTCTAACCACAAGCATCTGATGGAAACAGAAGGACACAAAGCAGTTTGCAATTCCCAATGGAAAGAGCAGCATGTCAAGGGAGCCCATGAGAAAAATCCCCTAACTTTTTCAATACCTTTAGTGACTCTCCCCAGTGACAGGTCTGGAGCACTATGGTGGGGCTGAAAGCATCATCTTAGGACTGTTTTCCAATTCCTCAGAGTCTTCCACTTCCACCATTTTTTTGGGTTGTAAATATTCTGTCAGCTCCCCCCCCATAGACTTCCAGCTATTGGTTGCTGTAATTTGTAATCTCACTGTAACTTTTAAACTTTTTGGTAATTTAAGTCCTAATCCCAAGTAGAGCACCTTGGACAATAAAGTAGGTACAGAGCTGACTGTTAGGCTTATAGGAAAAGAAAAGGTCATATCACCTTGAACTTACCCTTCTGTGCCTTATCTTCCTTATCTGTAAATGCAGGACAGTAACTATAATTATGATAAATTAAATGAGTTAACACAGGTAAAGCATTTCGAAAAATGCCTGGGAAATAGTAAGTCTTCAGTGTACGTGAACTATTTTATTACATTTTGTTGTACTCTCAGGGTCTGACAATTTTTGCATAAATGCAACCCCCCACATTTGGATACACCTGAAAGAGGTGTCTCTTTATGGTTTGCTTAATGTCCTTGACCTAATAGTCTCATTGTTCTGAGTAACTTCTTTTTCCAATGCTGAAGCTTGACTTGTATTACATCTCATGTCTAGAAGATACTTAATGTGCTAATGTAGAGACATCCATTTTATTTTTGACTACCTGAAAACAATGTCCTACACCTTTGTTAATCAATCCATTTGGAATTGTAATGAAAAGAAATTCAGGATACATAGAGTGGCATTATCTTGGGAATTTTCTTCCTTGAAATGGACATAGACTTTTACTTCTCCCATGGAACCTGATGGGAAACCCAGGTATTATGGCCATTGTGTAGACATCCCAGCTCAGAATGAAGCCATGCTGATCAATATATTCCCTGGTTATTATCTGGGCTGTTAAAAAGAGCTAAAGTTAAGCATAACAAAATGACCAATCATGGCTGAATAACATCAACAAAATAATAATGACCACCTAATATATACCCAAAACAAGGCACTCTGCTGACTACTTGCTACAAATGATCTTTAATCCTTCAACAAGTCTGTGAGGTACATGTTTTCAGCTTTATTTTTATTGATGAGGAAACTAAAGCCTCAAGAAGTTAAATGACTTTTCTGAGCTAAATAGCTATTGAGAGACAAAGCCAAGAACTGACCCCATGTCTCTCTGCCTGTGGAGCCCAAGCTCTTTGCTTTCATTCTGCATTGGACTGGATAGCCCAAGTGTTTACAACTTGGTGGTGGTGTAAAAGCTTCAGACAATGTGTGTGTAAGTTCTATTCTGGGGCCTCAGACAGAAACCACAACAAAGGAAAAAACAGACTTCAGGAATAAACAGCACGTTGGGCCCATTGCACCTTTTTATGTTCTGTTTTTACGGACAACAATAAGAAATTCAGCAGATTCTCTTTTTTTGGACAAACCGATTCTAAACTAAATCATCAATTATGTCTTTGGGCTATCTAAAATTTTCAGAACAGGCATTTAAAACAAAGCAAGTAATGAATCAGTAATATACTCAGACGCAGTTTGTGTGAATTTTATTTGGCTTTGAAATGCATTGTATTTCTAGAGGCTTCTTCAAGTAAATGATGGGTTTCCAGAGGGTGGAGAAAATAGCTTCCCTCCCCGCCCGCCCCATTTGGTACTCTTGCATGTTACACACTTTTGGGAGGGAGAGAGTAGTTGTATGCAGCTTAAATCTGATTTGTAGAAGAGAATCGTTAAGAAGGAGCAGGGAATCACATCCTTTCCAAAAGAGAGATACTTGACATAGCACTGTGGTTTAGTCAGCAGGCTTCCTTAGTGTCACCTTCCCAGAAAACTGGCTGAATACGGTACCCATAATGATCACAGTTTTTACTGGTCCCACTTTTTGGTGGGGAGATATTTGTGCATCAAACTCAGTCTCTCATTCAGCCATGGCAGTTGCCTGCCAATCTGCCCAGCTGGCGCAGGACTTGGCTACTTTGATATGAAAAAGGAGAGAAGATGGCTTTCCCCTTCATCCTGCCCCCCTCATCCCCCTTCTGGCCCTATTGCTACCCCCCCCCATTGTACAAAACCTTGTGGATTTACTGAACAGGTCTCTAAAATTAATTATACTGTGAGTGCTTGGTAACCAATGAATTGTAAATTGTACATTATTAAAACAGCATCAGAGCTCTGACTGATCTATTATTCTTTGGGGAATGAATGAAGATAAGAGCTTTATGCATTTTAGAGGTCTTTCTTGCCACCATGCAGCAGGCAGGGAGAGGAAATATGGAGTAGTTTTGTTTTGTTTTTCTGCAAGTTGGATTAAATAGAAAAAGTATCATTTTTTTTTCTATTAGATTGTTATTTGTGCTCTCGCTTGTCTATTTGTAGTATCGAATAGGGTAGTGGGCACTCAATAAATGCTATTCTGTAGTGATTGTGATAATACGTATCCATATACCCTCATCCACAAACACAGTGCCATGTCAACCTAATGTGAACAGAAAATATATGGTATGACATGGCATCATAATAAAATAAATTGTGTTGATGTAGTGCTTCTCAGCAAAAGTGCAGAAAGAATTCAGAGTAAACAGTAGGAATCATAAAAAAAATCAGCTGAGTATGTGCCAGGGACCTTGCAGCTTCAGTTGAAAAGGAACAATCTGGAAGAAATGGTTTCGCTTGTCTCTTCCTTCTAGACACAACAGGATTACTCCTGGGAGTTGCTTGTGAATCTCTCTTTTTACTGAACTATCTCCCCTGTGTAGAGTTTCTCAGCATCTTTCTATCTGCCATGATGATTCCTTCCAGGCACATCATACAGCTCTCCATGGAAACTTTCTCTTTGTATAATTGACCAAGCCTGCAGTCCTTGGGACCATATCAGCCAGTCAGCTGTGCAGCATTTTCCTTACACTCAAGCATTCTAGCTAAGAAAACCAAAACAGGTTCCAGGCAAACCACACACCATTACACCCCCAAAATAAACAGTTAAAAACCTACCATTGCAGTAGGAAATCAGAGACCTCAGGACCAGGATATCCCTTGATACTGTGCAGGACTAGATACATGCTCTGCGGAATCTATACAAAAAGAGGTGGGCCCCTTATTTTTAAAATTGTTAAGAATTTCAAAACAGTGATAACAAAGCCTTAAATGAAGTGTGGGAGCTTCTGTGTGCAGAGGCTTGTTCAGCTTCACAGGTTGTAAAACCAAGAAGCCAACCATTGTGCAGAGAGACATTTGCCTATGGTTTGTGAGGGTGTCTGTATTTTTGGTGCATTTTAATCTTCTAGTGACTTGATTAAGCCATCAGACAATTCAGCATTTCCTCTGCTGGAAGAAGGACAGTGCCATCTATTCTTTTCCCATTTGGAACACCAGTGAGATCACTCCTCCATTTTGATGGTCATGGAATGGCCATTTCTGACATAAGACTGCTATGGCAGAGATAGGCTGAGGGGGAATGGTGTTTTAAGATCAAGTTTGAAAAGGCAATGGGAGATGGGGTGGAGCTCAGAGAAGCCTGTGGGAGACAAAGAGATTTAGGAAAATGGGCAGAAATCAGTTTTCTGATGGAACTTATTCTTAGATTAAGTCGCCTCATGATTTTTTCCCAACACTGCATCGTTGCCATCTTCTTGTCCTCCAAAAACGCCTATGATTTTGAGGAAAAGATGGTAATAATTTATTTCTTTTTATTTGTAAAGAGCACATTCTCCCCTGTTCTTTCATGTATTTCGTAGGTACAAGGAAACAGGAGAGAAGATGGCCAGAGGACATGAGGGTAGAGCAGGCAGATGTCATCAGGAAGGGGTTGGGGAAGGGGCCGTGGTGCCAGTGGTTAATGGAGAGTGCCATTGCAGCAGAGAACAGCTGGTGGAGAGGCAGGCAGGAGGACCAGCTGAAAGTTCTGTTAATAAGCTGTGCCCAGTGCAGTAGGTTTAGTTTTCTGCAAGGGCTTCCCATGTCCCTGTGACCTTGTCACTCCTGTGAGAACCTCAACCTCTCTGTTGTCCTGGAAGGATGGATATGTTCATTTGGACAAGCTTGCAGAATGAATTCTGGTATGTTCTTCCTTTCAGGCTTTTTATCATCAGAATTTTATGTAGACAATTTAGGAGAATGAATAGATCAGCCAGCCCTATGGGACAGCCCTTTGTGTGATATGTTTGGTTAAGGTAAGAGAAGAAAGTATTCATAATAGTGGAAACAACCTAAATGTCCATCAGCAGATGAATGAATAAAGAAAACATGGTGTCTACGCACAATGGAATATTATTCAGCCTTAAAAAAGGAAATCCTGTTATTTGTGACAACATAGATGAACCTGAAGGACATTATGTTAAGTGAAATAAGACAAAAACAGAGATAAATACTGTATGATCTCACTTTATGTGAACTCTAAAAAATAAAACTCATAAAAGTAGGTTTAGAAGCGAGGTTGGGAGGATGGAGTGAGGGAATGGAGAGATGTTGGTCAAAGGGTATAGAGTTTCAGTTATGCAGGTTGCATAAGTTCTGGAGATCTGATGTATACCATGGGGACTGTGGTAAGGAGGCTAGGTAGATCTTCAGTGTTCTCAGCGAACACACACAACACACATGGTAACAATGTCAGGTGCTAGATATGTTAATCAGTTTGATTGTGATGATACCTTCACCATGTCCAGTAAGTCCCCTATCCATGAACCTTCAAGTTGCAAACTTTCAAAGATGTGAACGTGCATTCACGTGTCTAGTCACATCTTATTTCATGTGTCTGGCGTACATTGTCACGTGTGCATCCTCTATAGTGGTTGTGCTTTTGTGTACTTTACAGTACAGTACTGCATAGAGTACAATAGTACCATTTCCTTATTTTAAGCCCAGAATGTCCACAAGCAAGTGTAAGTGCAGCAGTGAAATAGCTGGTACTGTATAACTGATTGTGTTAGCTGAGTGCCCAGGCTAACTTTGTTGGACTTACGAACGAATTGAAGTTATGAACACACTCTCAGAATGGAACTCATTCATATGTAACGAACTTACTGTATATCAAAATATCAAGCTGTACACCTTATATATATGCAATTTTTATTTTTCAACTAATCCCCAATAAAGCTGAAAAAAGAAAAATTAATAGCATGCTTTATAATTTATTTGCTGCTTTATAAAATGGCTTTTGCTTTCACCGCAAAATAACACCAGCAGAGAAAGTAGTACTCAAAAGGAGAGGTAAAGTATCCTTCCTGCAGGCACCGAATTAGCCAGAAGATTGAAGCTGCCCCAGGCAGAAAAAAGAGGCTGACTTCAGACACTAGGCCTTGTTTATGAGTGCAGTGTGCCCTAAAATTCAAAAGAGGGCAGCAGATAACTTGCACTGTCTGAAGGACCAGGAAAGCATGTAACCTGAGGAATGTCAGCAGGGAAATTTGCTGGTTTTTAAAAACACATCATGCAAGGGTTAGTTGAGCCAAAAATGTGTGTTTCTAGAACTGTGTGTTTAAATGTAAAGGCAAATGTTTGATTATTGGGATCTAATGGGCTTTGGTGATGAGAAGAGGCAGTGGAGACAGACTGCCCACCACAGCAGCCTCACGCAAAGCTGTTTAGTGATATCACAGCCTTCAATGGCAATGTCAGCAGAGTTAAGGGCCGAGTACAAGAGGAACAGCCGTGGAGTGTGAGGTGAAGAGGCGGCCTGTGTGCGTTTGCTGTCTTCTCATTGCTTTTGCTGATTCTCTGCAATGAGAAAGACCCTCCTCACAAAGAATGTGCAGTCTGTCCCTACCTGGAAAATTCTACAGGATGCGGGAGGAAGCGACTCTGTCTGAGATTTTTCCAATGCTTCCAGAAGAAAGAGAGTTTGTGTTAAGGAAGGACAGGCCCCAGCTCCCTGGGGATTCAGGGAGGCTGTGGGGAGGTGGAGTGGAGAAGAGGAAAAGGTTACTGAAGGGGAAGAGGCCTGAAGCTCTCGAGTCGAAAACACAAACCCTGACCCCATCCCCGCAGAGTAATGCAATTTCATTCCTTGGATCACCCAATAGACCTTTTTATAAGCAGTTTCTTGGAAAAGGTGATGTTGGGGTGTTGACACCAAATGCAGCATCACAAAGAAGTAAAGCAAGTGTCTTTTGGCAGAGGAGGAACAGTGATCAAAATGCAATCTTATTTTTTTAAATAAACACTGAAATGATATTGCAAGGCTTATGAGATCTATGATAGTCTTTTTTATTTAAACTGATTTTAAGTAATCATTTTTGCTCTTTTTAAAATTTAAAGCATTTTAGAATCATTTCCAGCTACCAAGAAAGCATCAAAACATATAAGCTATCCAATCTAAAACATATTGTCTTTAGAAGTTGAGCCTTTTGTTTATTTTGAGTACATTTTTTTATTTCTGGAAAGAATAAAAAATGTTTTTTGCTCCATCAACAAGTTAGATTATTTAAACTGTAAAGAGCTTCTATTAAGGCTTGGGAAGATGCACATTATCTTGTTTTTAATAACTTCAAAATTAATAGATACTATACTGTCTAGATACACGCCTAATGCTAGTTAAAGGGTTTCTGAGAAACATGTCCTAAAATTTTGGACTGACTTAATATTAAACAATTACTACAAGGCTGAGTTAATCAGTCCCTTTATAGATTTTGGCAAACAGAGGATTCTCTTCATATGTATAATAATAAAAATCAGACTTGGCAAGAGTTCACAGGTCTACAGTGTTCATGTATTTCTTTGTATTCTCAAAATATTGAGGCAGGAGTTTATTTTTTATTGGTGTTTCACATGTCATGGAATTAGAACAGCAAATTGATAAACAAATTGATAGGGTCTCTAGTGTCTGGTGATCATTAAAGGCTTCTGGGGCTTGTATAGGTATATTGGAGTCTCCTTGTAGAATAATACTGTTCAGAGTGATCAAGAGATCTTTCACCTCAAAGTAACTCTAGATGGAAAGATACATTTCTCTTTCCAGAGGTGTCCTCTCTAGAGTTTAAAAAAAAAAAAAAAAAGTTTTGGTCTCTTAGGAACACAGCCCTCTCAGGAATAACTCCAGTCAGTCTTCAGATTACAAATACAAAAGAATGGTTGTGTTTACAGAATTTTTATAAGAGGAAAATGATCTGTAAGGAAAAAGTATGTTCATCAGAACAAATAGGGATTTTCTTTAAAAGGAAACAATTTCTAAGAGTCAGATCATCTTCATCTGACTTTTATAAAAGACCACCTGATAATATAAATGATTCTACTACATATTCATTTTAATAAAGTCTCCTTGACTGCAAGTTGAAAGGCCTGAGTTTTGCTGGCACCTCTACCCCTACCTTAAGTCATCATACAAAAGGCACATTTTAAGATGTCACAGCTTTGGTGTCATTTTCAGTACAATGAGGAAATTTTATTCTACTTCAAAATCCTATTATTTTATGATTTTCTGAAGTACTGTAATGGACATAGTCAACTCCCAAATACAGGTTTTTGTATGCTACTGATCTCCACTGTAGTTTTTAGGTAAACATAGCTAATAGAAATTATGTTAAACATAAATTATAAAAAGGTACACATTTCTAAGCTATGAAGAAATTCACAAAATGCATGCTGTTTTCTATTTTTTTTTTTTTTTGAGTTGGAGTCTCACTCTGTCGCCCAGACTGGAGTGCAGTGGCCGCTCTGGGTCACCGCAGCTTCAACCTGCTGGGCTCTGGCGATCCTTCCGCCTCAGCCTTCCAAGTAGCTGGAACTACAGGCGCACGCTGCCACGCCTGGCTCATTTTTGATTTATTGTAGAGATGAGGGCTCGCCAAGTTGCCCAGGCGGGTCTCGAACCCGCGGGCTCAGGCAATCCACTCACCTCGGCCTCCCAAAGTGCTGGAATTACAGGCTGAGCCACCGAGCCCAGCCTGCATGCTGTTTTCAACCTTAATCTGTCTGTTAAATACCACTTGGTACACACTGTGTATCACTTAGGTATTATATCTTTGGCTTTCAAAATTGTTTCCCTACCAAAAGAATATGATTAGTGTAGCCAGATGACTTGGCCCTAAATATGGGAGTTTATGTGTAGAGTTTCTCTCTCTGTCCCCATCCTCGGCATCTATCTCAGTCCTGTAGCACTTAGAATCAGATCATCTTCATATATCAGAAAATAGATCAGAAAGAAAACAAACATTCTGTCTGACCATGTCAACAGCAAAATCACAGATACAAGGCCCCCTTTTAATTTCCTGTAAGCCATAACCTGTTTTCTTCTGCCTTCTCGCTGCTGCAATTCTTTCTTGCTCTTCAGACTCTCCTCTTTCCCCAAATCCTTCTTCATCAACTCTTATGTCATTTAGGTTTTCGGTGTGCAGAGAACTTCAGGGTTATTCTGGAGAGAAATAAATGAAACAGAAAATAGCTTCTGCACTGAGAAGGCTTAAAAATCTGTTTTCCCTGAAGTGTTTGTGCATTTTTAAAATCTTTGTCTTCCGTATGGAGTGAACACAACACACACACACACACACACACACACACACACACACACACACACACACACTCTGCTCCTCCATTCTTCTTAGTCCCATTTTCATACTGAAAGAAGGCAAGCACGCTCTAATCATTCTGGTCCTTATTAAGCAAGCATGTGACTTGCTGAAAACCTACCTCCTTGAATATGGACAGGAATGATTAGAGGGGAGAATGACTACGCTGAATGGCTCTTGTGCCATATCCTCATATAGACTCTCATTGCCAAATACTGTGTCCTCATTATAAGAGAAAGTTTAAATAAGGTTCAAAGAGGTTAAATAATTTTCCTGAGGCCATACAGTGCCAGAGTTCAATATCTAATTCTACATACTTTCTGATTTTTTCCTTTTATAACAGATCTTATTCAACTTTGGAAGAATTGATGCTATTCTTTTATTCACTGTTCTTCAATTCATAAAAGTATATACAAGGAAATATATTATATGAAATTAAGGTGCAATTGTACCATATTCCAATTTTACGTGTATTCAGTATTTTAGTATTCCATAGCCATGAATAAGGACAGTTCTTAACTGACACAATAGGATAAGACCATTTAGCCTGTTTTTCTATATCATGCTATGGGAAATCCCTTAGAATGATATAATACACTAGGGGAAATGAAATATTTTCTGTAAATTTTTTTTTCCTGAAAAATCTCTTTACCACTGAAGCAAGCCTTCTTCACAGGCATACTTTCTCCAAACATTTCTTAGGCCATAAAATAGATATAATAAGATAATTATTTGGAATGACATATAAGAGGGTGAAAATTTCATTTCTTTTAGGTTTTCCCTTAGAAAACAATATGATTTAATGTGAAAACAAAGTGAATATTTGGATGTATATCAGGATTGGAAAGAAAATCAAGGGTAGGAAGGACTCCACACCTTGACCCTAGACCTGTCCCAGGGATCCCACTCCATAGTTTCATATATGAAGCAGCTCCCTCCTAGGCATCGCCTATTACCAGCTTCCCTCCTCCTACCAGCTATTATTACCACTTCTGTTGATATTATATTAACCTATCCTCTTTTCTTGATTAGAGCTCCTGGAAAATTGGAAATTGATGTCAAAGAGTAGGAGAAACATACCGCGTGTGGCATAACAATAATAGCTTAAATCTACTTATCATTTTATAGATTACAATGCAGTTTCTCAAAATTGGGTTTCTGAGAGACTTGCCTCAGATTTACCAGGGAAAGCTAAAATGCAGACTGCTGAACCCCAATCTAGACCCAATGAATTAGAATTTCAATTGTGAGGGGAAGGGGATTAGTAGAAGTCAGAAGTCTATAATTTAAAAAATCTCTTCAGATGATTTTCATATATGCCAAAATTATAATCGTTATAAAATATTCTCATATATGTTGCTTTCTTTTTCTCTTTTCAGAACCCTCTGAGCTAGGATATAATTATTATATACCCATTATACAGATGAGGCTATTGGAATGTAGACAAGTTACTTGCCTGAGGGGACACAGCTAATGAGTTGCAGAGCTCTGACCAGAACCCAAATCTTTTGGCTTAGCCTTACAGTCCATACCTCTTTCCCACACCACACTGTTTCCATTGAGTCTGCACACACACATCTGGTGGATGTAATTACAAAGGACAACACAGGGTGAAATTCTTTCACAGATCTTGCTTTTGGTGTTGTATCTAAAAGTTTCTCACCAAACCCAAGGTCACATAGATTTTTCTCCTATGTTTTCTTCCAGAATTTCCAGTTTTGCACTTTACACTTAAAATGTAATGGTCTATGATCTATTTTGAGATAACTTCTGTAAAAGGTGTAAGATCGTGTCTTAGTTAATTGTGGATGTCCAGTTGTTCTAGCACCCTTTGTTGAAAAGACTATCCTTTCTCCATTGAATTGCCTTAGTTCATTTGTCAAAAAGCTTTGTAATTCTTGATCCTTGTTATAAAAGTATTTACCTCTGTTCTTTTTTTTTTTTTCAAAAAAGCAGCCAGATCAGTCCAGCGTTTAATGATTATTTACTTAAGATTTGAACCCCACCTTCTTAAGAAAGAACATGAGACAAGTTGTGGATTAGAATATAGAACAAAATAGAAGAGTAAACCGGAATAGAATTCATTCATACTGAGCTTTGTGGTCCTGCTTGAGAGACAGGGAAAGCAGGTTCTAGACCTGACTCTATCAGTTCATATTTGGAGCTTGTCTCCTTCACTGGAAAATGAGAGGAATGTTATATAAGACATATTCCAAGTTTCTACTTACACGATTCCATTTAGGGACCCAGATCACCAGTAATGAAAACCTCAGTCCTTAAGACTTTCCATTTCATGCGGCATGTTTGTCCTTTTCAGATCGACTCATGAGGATTCACTGTGTTTATTATGACTGATCCATCGGATGTCACTTCACCAATTCATGAGGCGAATAGAGGCCTAAGACACACGCAGAGACCTGACTATACAGTTTTTCCCAAGTTCCCTCTACCTGCTGCTTATACTCAAACCCATCACATCCTACTTCAGTGGAAGTCATTCCTCCTTGCCCCACATTTTCATCTGATGTGTCTTTGTTTACTTATCCTAACGTGGGTCAGAGATGTTTCTTTCTTTCCTGGGGATATAGGATCTGCCCTGCCTCTCTTCTCTCCTTCTCAGTCTCTCCTTCCAACTCTCTTTGCCCGAGGCTGATCATATTCCCTCATTCTCAAGAACACATGGCTTATCTATTTTCCACGTATAAGGCAGCCTAAGGCTTTTAAAGATAATGAAAATCTCTCAACTGCAATTTTTAGCTGCAAAGAATTTGCTAGATTTGCTGGCACAGAGAGTTACAGGAATGTTCTTCTAGTACTTGTGGTCTGGAATCCTTGGAGGGTCAGGGCTGTACCAGGAACACAGACATGTGAAAATAATTATAATATAGCGGGGGGGGGGGTGGTGGAGGTTATTTGGGGGGTAAGGAGGAGAGGCCTCAAATAACTTTCACCATAGAAGTTAACAGTTGAGTCTTGAAGGATGATTAGGTAAGAGTTTAACAACAGCCGAGACTGGCAGCGGGGCTTGGGGGACCCAGGCAGGGGTAGCACAATGCACTGAGGAAGGAAGCATGAAGAAGGTGGAGGTGGATGGGTTAGTTTTTACCCACAGATGGGCAAGGTTGACATAGCTAGCTTGGCTGTGCGGACGAGTGCGCCCTCCCTTACCCCTTTGTTCCACAGTCCACATGAGTCCTTCCTGAGGCTGCTCCCTTCTTAACTCTTAGAAAATCACTCATACTCACACTGTGTCAAGACTTGAGAGATAAGCATGCTTTCTGTCTAGCACATACAGGACAAGATCTTAGCATCAAAGACAGCTAGAAGTGGAGGAGCGAAAGGACTAGTGGGAAGTGACTCTTGAAGGATCTGTAGGTCTAGGTCATGAGGTGGCCTTGTAGGCTGGTGCAAGAAACTGGATTTTCCTGCACAGGCATAAGGTACTGCTGAGGAGTCACACAGTTAGACTCACAGGGAGGATAGAAAAGATGAAGAAAGATGAGACAAGGAGACTAGATTAGGAGCTGACTGCAAGTCCAGATGTGCAATGGAGAAGGCATACGCTGATAGAGTAGCAGTGATGCCGGGAGGCTGGGTTGGAGCTGAGAGATTTTCAGTGGGATTTTTTCCTGCTCAGCTGAATAGGACGCAGCAAGAGACAGTCAAGCACAATCCCAGGTTTCTGACCTGAATGGTGACAGGTGCCGTGAGATAAAGGATCCAGAAAGAATGGCAGTTTGGGAAGACCATCAAATCCTGTTTTGATGCTACTGCTTTTCAGAGGCATAGAGGACCAGAAGGCAGTTAGATAAATTGGTCTGAAGCTCAGTTGCAATTCAGTGTAGATGAAAGGGAAGAGAAGGAGTAACTGAGCGCTCTGGGAAGATTGTCTTACAGAGGCATTCTTAATTCAGTTCAACGAATATTTTACAAGACCTTGGTTAGGTGCTGTAGGACATGCAAAGAAAAACCATACAGTCTGTTACCTTAAAAGAACTTACTTCGTTTGAACTACAGCCGTCAACTCAGGTTCAACATATATGAAAAGTGTTTTCAGGAAAGATTGCTAAAGTAAGGTGTAAAATTTTGGTCTGTAAGTTTATATCTATTTCCCTGGGTTTCTCTGAGGTTTGACATACAAATAAGTACTTTCCTCTTTTCTGCTTTTTTTTTTGAGATTACTTGGGAGATTAAAACCAAATTCTGGGACATGATATGAACATGACAATGGACTTGCCTGTTGCTTTCTATTGTGTCTTATGCTTAAATATAACGTAGTTGGTTATAGCAGTTCCAAAAAATAGAAAGTGTATCTTTATGGAAATCCCCAATCTTAGGAGTTAAAAAGTGGAGAGAAAATAGAGAAAAGTTAATATAGTTTACTTGTTAAAGCAAAAATTCCTTGTGAAAGATATTTTTCTGCATATTGGCTATTTTTAGACACACATACACACACAAATACACACACACACACGACTATAGTCTCTCAAGTAGCTGCTAAAGCTCATGAAGTAGTAAATATTTATGAAAATATTTTAAATAATATTAAAATATTTAATAATTAAAATATTTAATTATATTTAAATATAATATTTGAAATGTTTAGAGTACTTAACTAAGTAGTTAAGAAACAGTCTATAAAATTGCATGAAGAATTGTAGAACTGCAATACTTTCCTTTAGAACAAAAAAATTTTAAATTTGGCTTTTGTATGCGTGCCCAAAGTGCTGATAGGTATTTTATATCATAAAGAACTGAGAAACAGTAATTAAAAGCAAATAATGGTGTCTTGTTTTACTAGGAATTTGCATATTTTGCATATATATGTAATCGCTTAGAAAATTCTTATCTAATGTATGAGATTTCTTATTGGAAAAGTTTTCTGGTACCAATGGATTTATGTATAAAATTTGTCTTTGGTCTCTATTTAAACCTTGTAAGTTTAAGCCCTCTTTAGTTATATTTTAGCCACTGGAATACAGAAAACACATTTTGTTCTTCTTTCCCTAGAAACTAATGTGTTTACTCTTTTATGGACTCAGAGGGGCTTTTCAAAATTAACTTCTATTTTTACAGGTCTCTTTTCATATCCCATGTGTGAATTTACTGTGGAGACTTATGAGTGATGGAGCTAACCTCAGCAGCTTCCCTACTGATTTACATTGCTTTGGTGAGCAAAGAAAAGCTTTGGCAATGTGGTTCAGACCGAAGTATTAGCACTTAGGTGAAAGTTTTCTGGAAGAAGTCAGGGTATGAATAAGTATGAAGAAAGCACTTGAGTGCAAAACACACTTTAAAAAATTCATCGCAAATCTGAAAGCATTTTCATTTAAGTATACATGACTGTAGGTTGTCTCCCTAGAACAAATTAGTTCCTTTCTGTAAAGGTTTTCTTTATCTTGAGTGAATCAGTGTTCAAGGTAGAACTGTAAATAAAGTTACAATCCTAAAGCATTTTGGGCAATGGTTCTAATTAATAACTAATATTTTAGCAAATGTCATGGGTTGTAGTAGAAAGAAATCATCTGGGTCTGAAGAATACCTACTGAGGGCAGCCCTAAGATTCATTCTGAGGCGGGTAAATTAATTTCCTGGACTTGCAAAGCAGAAACGTGAAGGTTTTCCTTCCTCATGAGCCTGGGTTTGGTGTTGGGCTCTGTTGAAACCCAAGAGCTATCTGAGGTGATTAACATCTATATAATTAAAGTGTGCCAGCTAGAAAGGCAGAGCCCAGTTTTATTTGGCTCTGTAGTACTGTAAAATAATTTCTGCCTACATTATTATTATTTTTCAAAATCATCATCCTGCTGCCTTCTTTAGGAATATTGCTTCCTATCCTAGCAGGCACTAAAGAGTAGAGAAGCTTTCTTCAGCATTCAAACTAGATTTTCTTTCCATTTGTATCACCATTTTTCATTACATGGTAAGAAACACTGTAAATAATTGAGGTGATCCATCAAGAAACCCATTCTTGATAATGAAAAATTGCATAACTCAGTAAAAGTCAATTAAAAACCACAAACTTCAGAACCTTTTGCTCAGTGAAGATTTATTGTTATAGAAGGCAACTAATACAATAGATTTGCTGGGTCAAATTTTTTAAAAAGTTCTAAAAATGCAGTTAAAGCGTGACAATAAACTTGAGTAAGATTTACACAATATCAAAGTATATTATTTCTTTGAAATAAAAAGGCATTTTTTTCTTCCTTTAACACGAGATGTCTGAGATGTCAGGATTTTGTAACAACCTTAGAAACAACATCCACTGTATGAGTTACTTTTATTCCTTCTAGATTTAAATGACTTACTCTTTGGTTGTGTTTATACAATGAAAAGTTGACAAATTAAATGAGAGAAGTCAAGATACTTTCCTTTATTAAACTAAACATCTGAAAAATTAGACCTACCTAGGTAAGAGACTCAAAATGTTCCTGTTAGCTGGTTGCTTGGTTAGGACATAGCCAACATTTTAATGGAATGTAATATCTCATACAACTTCACATAATAAAAAAAAAATAAACAGTGACTTTGTCTCTTTAGACACACCAAATGCTGCTTGAGTGGCCAAAGGGAAAATGTCAACGCTAAAATGTCGTATCTAGAGCATTTTTCTTTTAGAAGTTTTTCGTGCTCTGAATATAAACTTAGCCAAGGAGCAACATTTATCTTCAAAAACCAAAAGTACCCATTTGTTTTGAGGCTCATAGTTCACCAGTAAAAGTTTTAAACTGTGTCCAAAAGCTTAGGTAGGGTTCAGCAGTCAGGCATGACAGATGAATAATTCTAACCAACAGAGCACATGTGACAGGCTTCCGACTGAAATTAAACTGCCAAATAAAAAGGAAGAATTGGGCCCTTTTTTAATAACAAAGAATGCAATCGTTAGAATTCTTCAGATTTGGAATTACAGCAGTGTTCTAGTGTTTTCTTCGCGATGTGGACAAGAATGAATACTATCAAAAATAAAAATAAACCTCATCTAAACAAGCAGTCCTTTGACTTTATAAGGTTCAACATGAGATGCATCCAATTCTAAAAATATCCAAGACCAGTAAAATATCAAAGCTGGGGGATAACATGCTGGGGATAAGGGTGATTTTTAAACTTTTTGACTAGTTTTAACCTACTAGCATTAATTTTGGTCATTTCTGTTTAGACATTGCCACTTGAACTGACTACTAGGGACCATGATATTTCACATTCACATAAATATTTGAATTTGACCTCATAAAAAGTCCCTTGGGTCTATAATACTTTTATTCTTGTATAATCTGAAACAAATCCTTTCCTTTTAAAAATCAAACAGACCACGTTATACACACAGTTGACTATTTACAAAGCACCCAATTAAATCCTACTTAATTCTCTTTCACTCTAAAAATTCCTTCTAACTTGTGTGTAAAGTACCCATCACATTAAATGCATAATGTTCACAAACCCTGATAGTCCTATCTAACCTAGAAAATATTACCTTCCTCTAAGGAGAAAAGAGAGTCTTTAAAAAGTAAGTGTAAGGTTTTAAAGAAATGAGACCAGGAATCACAGTATAAGACAGATAAATCTACTTTAATATTCACATGTAAAAATTACACATCACAAGAGATTGGACAGTAGCTTAGCAGTAACTAACATAGCTATAGTGAAAATCATTTTTATAAAAAAATAATCTAGATGCGGTCATCAGAATTTTTGGTCTACTTAAGTTAATGTTTGAAGATCGACTTATCCCTGCTTGAAGGATTTGCCATTATGCCATTTTTTTTTCTCCCACTGTTGCCTATTAATATTCTTTGGAGGAAGGAAAGCAGAAAGTGTTCATTTCCAAGAGTTTGTCCTTTGGTAGCAAGCAAAGAACATTTTTCATTCAATGATTTAAATAATCTGTACAGACATGAGACTTAGTGACATTAAGCTTTAGTGTAAAATGAAGAGTGATAAGCAATTTTTTTTCTTTGAAAAAACAGCAGATTTCGTAAACTCCTTAAGGATCCAAGCATTTCCTCATCCCATATGCAAAATCATTCAGAATCCATTTTGACCTCATTTAAAGAACGAAAAACACTTACTCCTTATATATCACACTACAAAACCCTGTAGTTAAAAACCGATAAGGTGTATTTTCAACATGTATGTTTCAAATACAAAGATTTCAATCTAAGTTAAAGAAAACACATTTGAATGGACTCAGAACAAGTTTATTTTGTGATTAAACATCTCATGCAATCATGCCAGACCACTAGCTATAACTGTTACTTCTGAGTCTACGAGTCTACGATACTGGGCAAAACACAAACAAATTAAAAAGCCAGGCCAAACAGAAAAGACATTCAAGATATCAAGAGCTCTGCAATTGAGCTGAAAAATAATTTTCCAAAAGAAATAATCCCATAGATTAAAAAAAACACACACATAATATTTACAAAAAATATTTAATTAAAAATCTCTTATAATTACAGTAGTCTATTAAAGCATATACTTTCTCACACTTATAGAACATCTCTATATATATACATGGTATGAAATGTCACTCAGTTAGCTATACAATATGTAACATTCTTGCAGGAAAAAGAAAGTTCCCCGCCCCGTTATAATCATCTATTTTAAACAATAGATGTAAAAAAAAAAACATATCTACAATGCTCTGGTATATTAGTAAAGCTTCAAAACAAAAATTGAGCTCCTTGGTCACAAAGTAGGCTTCTAAAGTCGGATCTACTCTTGATCTTCTATTTATCAGTCCTGTCACACTTAAGCTTAAAAGTTTAACGGCACCTCGAAAAACACACAGAAACGTACACTTCACAGCAGTTATAAATGAAGAGACAAAAGAGGATACGTATGCAGAATGTTTAGGAACGTGCAAAAAAAGAATGGAAGTTGTATTTTTCTTTCCTCTTCCTCTCTCTTGGAATGACGAATGAAAACGTTTCTAAGTTTGCTGATGCTTTTTCCTTTCCTCCGGTGGCTTTTTCTCTAACTTCTGCTCTTCCCCCTCCCTCTCTAGTGCTCCTGGCTCGGGCTCAGACGGCCGCACACCTGTGGAAAAGGAATGAATAGAGGGGGTGTGTGAACCTTCTCGCTGCAGACTAACTGGCGCCACCGACCAAACTCAAGACATGCTTGATCAACAACCCAAAACAAACCGCTGGGTCAGACAACACCCGCAGCCCGCGGCCGGGCCAGGCGCCGAGCAGGCAGCGGCGAGCCCCTGGGAAGCCCGCAGAGGGGTCCCGCTCCGGAGCCCTGCCTGGCCCCCTTTGTGGGTGTCAGACTGCGCGGGGGGGACACCGCGCGGCTTCCCCGCCCAGGAGGATGCCGTCCTTTGGGGGGCAGGGAAGACCGAAGAGCCCAGTGGTCACCAGAAGAGGCCCGGGGGTGACGGGAACAAGAGCTGATCCGTCTCCACTCGGGGTGAACCCTGGATTCTAAAGCAAAGTACAGGCCACTTGCTCACTGGGTGGCAGGGGAGAGAGGAGGTCTGCTTCCTTGGGAGTCTGCCCTCAGACATGCTGAGGGCAAGAACGCCGCGGTGCCTGGCACCGGAAGCCCCGGGGACCGGCGTCTCTGGTGACCGGCCACCCGAGACGAGAAATGCGCGCTCACCTGGCCAGAGCGGCTCAGCGGCACAGAATGCTGTCGCCCTGCTTGTTCACCGCGCCAGCCTGGAACAGCAACCGAACACCAAGGGAAAGGTTAGCAGGCGCGGACGGCGCGCTCGCCACGGTCCTGGCTCCGTCTTCGGAAACCGGGCGGGCACGCCGACGCCCCCACCCCAGCCTGCAGCCCTGCGGGCCCCTCCGGGCTCAGGCTGAGCTTGACAGCCTAGGGTGCGCTCAGCCGGAGT
>NW_007246033.1:124260-165371 GCF_000164805.1 Carlito syrichta
GAGCCGCGCGCCCCAGGGGCGGGGCCCGCGCGCGGGCTGGGTCGCGGCGCCCGCGGCGCGGAGCCCGGCCAGGCGCGCGGGCGGGTGAGCGGAGGGCGGAGGCGAGGGCGGGGGCTTCAGGCGCTGTCGGTGGGGGGAGCGAGGGAGGGGGCGGGGGGTCGGGAGCGGCCAGCCAATCGGGCCGGCGGTGCCACCTCAGGGAATGACGCTCGAGCCAATGGGAAGGGCACTCCCTTCCGTCAACGCTGTGGGTCGGGGTTCTGAGCAAAGAGCTGGGTGGGAGTCGGGCCCGGCTGGTGTGTGCCCCAGGGAGGGGACAAGAGGGAGAGAAGTTCCTGCGAAGAACTGCGAGAACGTGCGCCTGGAATTTACTCTGCCCCCCAGCCTAGGCTGCCGAGGGCGCGCTGGGCCCGGGTCGCGGATACCCTGCCACTCCTCGCAGGGCGGCGCGCAGGGACCCTCCGCCACCCATCATCACTCCATCCTTGGGATTCCAGTGCCTTAAGAAAGACGCGCTGTTCGGCAAGGCACGTTCGTTCTGTTCTGTATTTCCCCCCTCCGTTTCATTATTTGTCTTTTCACAATCGCCGAAACCATAATGATGGAATGGAATGTGCAGTCTTTCCGTTCCCTTTTTAAAAACGCTAAAGCTTAGCAAAAGTTTGTTTTTTTTTTTATTAAATAAAAAAGGAAAAGAATGTCAAGTCGAATGCAGGTTTTTGGTGAAGGGACATATAAATATAACAAAAGCGTGATAGTGGTAGGAGGAGATTCTGTCACTCCATCTAGATGCAAAAGTGGGTTCAAGAAATGCAATTGCCTTGCACATTAAATTAGAGCACGTAAAGATTAAAAATGCATGGACACGGAGTATTTAAAATTCCTCCATGACATATAATATTAATCCGTTTTATGTAAAATTCATACCTGTAACTTAATTTAGACCGTTAATACACTGCTTCACGTATTAGCGTCCCCTGGTTTAAATAAGATGGTCAGAATGTCCAGCGTCTTCTCCTTTGGCAACAAAGCATTAAAATTCACACTTCTAGTCTCTGGAGTCCTGCTTGGGCCCCACCCTGTTAAAAAAAAAAATCCTGTTAATTAAGGGCGTTTTTGTATTAGATTTCTAATGGAATAGCTGTCCTACAAGAGTTCAAAATAAAATTGCACAATAAACTTTGGTGGGGCATTATGTGACCCCTTCAAGAAAAAAATCGATCCCTTTAGATGAAAAATGAGCATAAAAATTCTCAGTCAACGGGGAAATGAATTTTGAGTGTCTTCACCCTGCAAACCCTCCCACCTTTAGACACGCTTCGAGTTGAATTAGCCCAAGAATTTTCTTCATTCGTGTACATGACATGGATTAGTGCCTCCATTTTCATAGATAATTGTGAGACCGCGACATGGACCACGTTTCTTCCTGTCTAACCCCCTGTTTGGGCTTCATTTTCTTCCTGTCTACCTCCCTTTCCAGAACTGAAATTCCTACACCAGGCAGATAATTTGTTTAGCATCATTGGTACTTTATGACTGTTGCAGTACTCTTTCCTCAGAGTGCATTCCTTTTTCCTGATGAAATGAGGAGTCACTACTTAATACTGGTTTCACAGGTGGCGGCAATAACCCTCTGCTCCCCTAACCCTTCTATGTTACTGTCACAGTTGTTTGGAAGCAAGAGGCATTCTCATTTATGTGCATACATAGATGATCTACATGCACATTTGTCAAGAAAATCAGAATTACAAAACCCGAAAGAAGAGCTTTCTACTAAATACATAGCCATGTATATGTTCTTAAATTAATATAAATACAGAGAGAGACTATTGTGAGTTTAGATAGAAAGTTGAGAAGAAGGAAGCACTAGTGGGTACGAGCTGCTATCTTGAAGCCAGTCATATCAGTATGGATGATGACACTAAATGGGTATATGCACAGATGTTTCATTCCATTGGTTTGTCTCTTTCCTGGAGTTCAAAACTGCTTCCAAATTAAAAACCCAAGATTTTACTCTGTTTGGCACAATCTAACTATACTAACATAAGGCACACTGGCGTTTAACAGCTTTACGCATTGTAACTAGATTAAAATTAAAATTTTAAATATGTGACACAAAGGATCAATCCTATCCATCTTTTTGGGATTCGCTAAATCTCAGAAAGCCATGCCCTGGGTGTGGCAAATGACAAACGCCAAAATTTCAGGTTTTGTTGGAGGTGCTCTGTGTGATTAGCCTAAAGTTAGAAAGACCGAGTTATTTTGTGTGTTGCTGCATGGTTTCAGAGGAATGTGCCTTAGCCATGTGATCAGGAACACACAGGGAAAATGTGATCCCTAAATCACGCTGGTGGAGTGGGCAGCGGCAGTTATTGTACTCCTTGATTTGAGCGTTGGAAGGCATGCAGACATTTAAAAAGTTAAAGTGCTACATAAAACGTTACACAATGGGAATAAAGAATGCAATCCTGCACCTTTGGGCCCATGAAACCAAAGAGTACTAGGGGCTACGAAGGTATGTTTTTGTAATCTTAGACATAGACACTTACTTGACGTCAAAGCTGAAGTCATGAAAGACTCCTGGCACCGACAGTTCAAAACAGGTTTTACTTAACAATTATCCGATTTTGGATAAACCTTACAAGCTACAGTATTTCTACTGTGTGGAGAAGGATATTTAGTTTGTTTGTGACTCTTCCTTTTACATCAAATTGCTGCACTTGCACTTATAATAATAATAATAATAATAAGATGGGCTAGCCCGAAGCCCTTTGCCATGGAATTCCAAGAGACTCAAAATTTACCTCCATGGGAGTCTAGAATGAAACAATCATAGGGGAATTGATAGGGATCCCTGCCCATCAAAGTCATGTATACACCCCAACTCTAGACAAAAGAGGTCTGCAGCCCTCCCTTGGGATGCATTCTGGATGTTAATCAGAACCTCGCTGAACTGCAACATCTAGCCCTTAGAATTCATAATCACCCTGTGTTTATGTGAAGGAAGGGTATTGAAGCATATTGTGCTATTCAGCCCAAATGCCTTTTTAAGACTTGATACCTTCTTTCTCCATGACCTCCAGGGAAACAGTAGGTAGCTCTGACACACAGTCAACCATAAGTGTTCTCATTCCTTGGTCACTCTGTAGATGTGGTTACCAAAGGGGGCACATTTATTCTTTCAGGGCATAAGAAACTACTATGTACTCTGCAACAGGAATGTCCCTTGTTCCAAAAGAATAAACTGAGCAATGTGGCAATTCAAGCTCAAGGCTGCTTTATCAGGCACTAAGGGTTACAAACTTACATGTGCTACCCTTGGATTGCTGATAGCAGTCCCGGAAACACTGATAGCCTGTTGGTTTGCTAGGTCTTGGAAAAGGTTTATAGGAAGAGGACATTATATATTGAACATGACTGGACAAATACGGCCATAAATAATGCCTTATTTTGAGACAGCATAGTGGCTCACACCTGTAATTCTAGCACTTTGGGAGGCCAAACCAGGAGGATTATTTGAGGCCAGAAGTTTGAGACCAGCCCTGACAATAATGCAAGACCTCATCTCTTAAAAACAAACAAACAAACAAACAAACAAACAACAAAAAACGGAACATGGTGGTATGTGTCTGTGGTCCCAGTTACTAGGGAGGCTGAAGCAGGAGGATTCCTTAAGCCAAAGATTTGAGGCTGTGGTTGTAATTGTGCCACTGCACTTTAGCCTGGTTGATAAGAGTGAAACCCTGTAGGGAAGAAAAAACTTTATTTTGAGTTTTAAAAGGTAGTCTACTTAAATAAGAAAAAAAAGTAGATGACTTTTACAAAACAAAACATAAAACTCCTCCTTAGATAAAAAGGCAAGATGGGGCCAGGTGTGGTGGTGGCGCATGTCTGTAATTCCAGCATGTGGGGAGAATTGCTTGAACCGAGGGGTTCAAGACCATTCTGGACAACATGGGGAGACCCCATCTCTATGGGAAAAGAATTAGCCGGGCACTGTGGTACACCCCTGTGATCCCAACTACTTGGGAGGCCGAAGCAGGAGGATTTCTTAAGCCCAGGAGGTTGAGGCTGCAGGGAGTCATGATTGTACCACTACACTCCAACCTGGGTGACAAGGTGATGCCCTGTCTCATAAAAAAAAAGACAGAAGATGGGAAGACATAAGTGGAATTTGTTTTTACCTTAGAAGTTATAAGAGAGCATGGGCTCTGAAGTGAAACAACCTGGACTCCAATTTTTGTTTCTTTGCTTAAGAGTTTTATACCATTAAACTGGGTTCTTAAATTTCTGTATTTTTCATATTTTAAATAAAGAGAAACATTTAATCGACTTTATATGATATCTATGAGATGCATACACACAAATATACATATAGTCTATATATAAGAAACTGCATAAAGTTTTTAGAACAGTGTTTGGCACATAATAAGTGGGCACACCATGTTAAAATTTATGATCATCTTTAACAAATATCTCTCTGTGGCTTATCTTTTCAGTCACATAATCTCTTTTGAGAGTAGAAGTTTTTAATTTTGATGATGTCCAATTTATTGATTTGTTCTTTTATGAGTCATGCTTTTGATATTGTAGCTACCTAAGAAATCTTTCATAACTCAAGATAACAGAAGTTTCTCTTACATTTTCTTCTAGAAGTTTCATATTTTTCAGGCAGCACTGGATTAATGGTGTGCATTCTGTAGTCGCATGGGGTCCTGAGCTAAGTAGGGCCCCACCCTTGGGTTATTGCTCCGCACTTGCCATCTTGAAATTCTTAGTAATCTTTGCACAACAGGACCTGCATGTTTTCTTTTGCATTAGGGCCACAAGTTATGTAGCCAGTCCTTGTTTTCTCTTTCATGTGTAGGACAGTGACTCATCTTGAGGTTATTTTTGTATTTGGTGCAAGATATGAATTGAAATTAGTATTTTTGCATATGCAGATTCAATTGTTTCAGCACCCTTTGCTGAAAAGACTATTCTTTTTTCCACTGAAATGCCTTTGCACCTTTGTTAAAAATTGGTTGTGTACAATGTTTATTTGTGGGTCTGTTTCTGGCCTCTGAAATCTGTTCCATTGGTCTGTTTTTCTATTTTTTACACCACAACCACATTGTCTTGATTACTGTAGCTTTATAATAAATTTTGCAATCAGATAGTGTTGAACCATTGGTCTTCCAGCTCTGTACTTTTTCGTAGCTATTTTAGTTATTCTGGGTATACTACCTTTCCATATGACTTTTAGAATCAGTTTATATATTTTTTTAAAAGGACTTGTATCCAAAATATATCATCTATACCCAGAATACTGTATATAAACAAATTTTGAAGCATAATAAGAAAACAAACAACTCAAAGAGTTGACAAAAGATTTGAACAGACAGCCCTCTAAAGAAGAAATAAAAATGACAAATGAGCCTATGAGAAGGTGCTCAACATCATTAGTCATACAGATCAAAACTAAAATGAGATACTACTACATACCTGTCTGAACTGCTAAAATTAAAGACAGAACATACTGAACGTTATGTGGAGCAACTGGAACTCTCATACACTGCTGATGGGAATGTAAAATGAGGAAAATGACTTTGGAAAACAGTCTGACAGTTTCTTACAAAGTTAAACATGTACACACCATATTACCCATTTATTCTACTCATAGGATTTAACTCAAGAGAAATGAAACTATCTATCCAAGAGCCACAAAGGGGCATGAAAATGATGGATGTTTTTATTGTCTTGTTAATTCTGTATCATATTGCTGTCAGTCAGGTATCACAGCATTAACTGAATGGTGGTGAGACACCCTCCAAAGCAGGCATGAGATGACATATACTGATGTAATATTTCACCTATCATGGGTATCCAATAACATATTTTGTCACTTGTTGGAAATGGACTATGTTAAAAATCACGCTCATTCCTCCTGGTTTTGTAGTGTTCTGGTATGACATAGATTCCCAAGGAGGACCCAGTCTGATTATTTGAAGTGTTTTACCCCTTGAGCAAAAACTAAGCCATGTTCTGCATTCTAGCCTCTGCTTCCTTCATTACCTCTAATTGGTAGCTGCCTTGGGGCGAACACCCACTGGGTAGAGAAGATAAGTAGCCTCTTCTTTCGATATTGACATTGGCCTACCATTTCCCCCCCTCTCCACTCTTTCCTTAGCAAGAAAATAAGCATTCTAACAAGATTAAATACATGCTACTTCCAGAGCAGGAAGTAAACATTTCCAATGGGTACCATCTTTTTGCCTCTAAAATTCTATGGTTCAATCTGTGTAAGTGCAACTTCTCCATCTAGCAAGAGGAAGAATCCACAGGAATGGAGTGAGGATTCTCTGCTTTTGAAAGCACCAGAGGAAAAAGACAGTAAATGAACAATGGGGGATAACAGAGTATCTAGAATCGTGTATATTAGATACTCAGTGTCCACTGACATCCACGTTATTCTTGATTGTAATAGGTAAAATGGTTATGAAGATGCCAAAGAGATCAAGTTCTTGCTTGAGCTCATCATTATCCTTTGGTAGCATTTAAGACAAGAATTGTTATTATTACTCCTTCAACATTCATCTTAGTAGATACTGATATGCCTCTGTCTGCTGCATTCTTTCTTGTGAGCAAATAGCATCACAAGTGAAGTCAACCCTAAGAACTGTTCTACCAATAACACAAACTCTTGATTTACACTAATGAAAAGGTTTTAATTTTGTTTCCTTTTCTTATAATTTCAAAATATAGAAAAAACATAATTATATGTGTTTTAATTACTTAGAGGAAAGATGTTAAATCAACAGTAAATTGCTTCACATCTTGGAAACAAATACTGTATATGGGTTCTTCACAACAAATCTGCCTTCACAGAGAGAAAACACTTTCCCATTTTGTTGATATCTAGGTCATGGCTCTAAGAACTGATACAATGTTCAAGAAACAGTTGCAATCTTTCTCCAAAGAAGAATTTTTGAGACTTTTTTTTAGATTCCTACACAGTTGTCATTACTTGTTGGATAGGCTGCCATGTCAGTGACGTCATACCTGCAGTGGAAAATGACTGTGTTAAGTAGTTGAATGATATGAGAACTCACTTGTATATGAAACAGACTAGTGCTTTTTTTTTCTACTAGCAAAACATGTGCAACAAACCACTAAAGGAATTAAAATGCAATATCAAAGGGAAAAGGGCTAAGTTAACTGTGAATTTTATCAACTTGTGTAGTTCTAAATCAAAACACTCTCATCTTAAACAAAACCATCTCTTTGAAAGAAATTACAGGTAGAACTATTTTCCCTTGAACAGAATTAAATCAAATGTATAATCTTTAAAAACAAAAGTTTTAGGAAAATATCTTTTCTTAAAATATAACTGTTAGAAAAACCTAAAAGTTTGGTAAAGCATTAGATAGTACTTGATCTGATGGAACAATTTAAATATACCATTTTAAAAACATCTTGTTCATTAAATCAACATTAATATATGATTATCTGCTTATATTATGCTTTAAAAATAAATGGGATACATGTTATTAGGCAAAATAAGACAATTACTATGGCAACATTACAAAAATGCAACATAAAGTCATCAAGTCTAGTGGGCATAGGATGGAAGTTATATATCAGAGTAACTTGTTGAAAATATTGTTAACGTTGGTCTTCAACCCACTGTTCTAGCTTTAACAGGAACCTACACTCTGTAGTAAATAAAATGGTTTTGCCTTTCAGCAGATTGTTAAATGTTTGGCACCTTTTAATATTATCTATTAACAGTGTCTCCAGAACTCTAGTCTCTGGTGAGGACAATTCAAAGAATTGTAATGCTTTCTTCATCTAGCTTCTAGAAGAACCATACTTATATACCAACAAGGAATATGTTTAAAACTTGTATATTATGGATTCTACCAAACCTAATTCTTCAGTCCTGCTTTTAAGGCTCTCTGTTAACCAATCAGTCTCCAAAACTCTTTTAATTCAATCAAGTTGATTCAAGCCAATTCTGCAGAAACATGTATTATATATCTATTATATGATAAGGCTGTGTTAAAAAAATTAAGTCCCTGATCCTCATGGAGCTTGCTGTTTAGAAAACGGTTTAAACAGAAATCATTGAATGCTGTACAATGTATTTTGTGCAATAATACAGGCATGGATGAAGCAAATCCCAAAACCTGGGTCAAAGGAAATTTTGTAGAGAGTTACTAGAGCTAGATATGGAAAGATGACTTCATCAGTAGATGTTCCAGGTAGTGGGAATAGTATATGAAAAATCTTAGAAGGGTGAAACTGTGATGTCCTTTGTTCTCTGTGTTTCAGTTCAAACACTCAACTTTCGTTTCCTCATGTTCAGTTACTACTTTTCCTGATCTCGTGATACTTTCATCTAACACACTTTCTTCATGCCCTTCTTCCAATCCAGTCATCAACTCTCTCAAAAAGTACTCTACAGTAATGCATGATTCCTCATCCAAGAAGCCATCAGCCATTAATTATCTGGCTATAATTATTTCAAAATAACTTTTCTAGTTTAAACTATTTTTAAAATTATAAACTAGAAAATCTAGTTTATAATAAAAGTATATACAAATTGCAAAAATATCAGAAATATAAAGATACAAATATTAGATGAAAACAGTCATCCACTAATCCACATCTAGAAATAACTTCTGTTAATATTTTATTGTGCATACTTCCAGATTTTCCTTGTGTACATAAATATTATGCATATAAATATTATTTATTGAACAAAAAATTGTAGTGTACAATACTTATTCTTGGAAATCTAATCTTTCACTTCGTATAATGTGGATATGTTTCTATAGCAATAGTTACCTTTTTTTGTAATACTTTTTATGGTTGCATAGTAGTCAGTTACACAGATGTGCTATAACTTATTTAGCAAACTCTTTATTATAAACATTTGCTTTCATTTTTTGCTGGGTTGTCGTACTGTGTCTGATGTGCTTATTTCCTCTCAAAATTACACGACAGCTTGCATTTGTTGACATGCTACTACACACTTCTTTTCAGGAGTGTGTTTAAGATCTTCAACAGAGTCAAAGTACCTTAGAGGCAAGACCAGTTCTTTATCTTTTTATAGGTCGGTAAAGAAAATTATTCATATAATAAGTGCTTATATTGCTGCTCAGGTGGGTTGGCATAGCCTACGAGGGTGACAGCCTCATCGGTAGTTGTCTAGGGGTGACCTGCAGAGTTTGCACATGTTCCAAGTATGGCCAGTCTGCTGAAATGGGAGGCAAAAGAACTCAAACAGAGTAATGGTGGAGCTACCAGATCAGGTGATGTCCCAGGAAAGTTCTAACACACTTAGCAAAAAGCTTTAAAAGAGCAACTAAAACTTTAAATTATAAATTTGCTAGAGATCTTTTCAGATGAGGAAAGTGGGAAGGAGAGGTCGTAGGCAATCAGGGTAGAGGGCAGAGCATGTGGTCTGCAAGAGCAAGAACAGGGGATGGGGGTACCACATACATGGTGAGTTTGGTCTGGTTAGTGCTTCTGCTGCCCCTATTGGTTTTCCCTCTCTACTCAGGGTTTGTCACTAGGCTAAACTTGCTATTCTTTTTCTTTCAACTCTATTTTTTTCCCTCAATTATCTTCTACAACCAGAACATAAATGCAGTTAGAAAAAATTTGGCAATGGAATTTAGCCCCTTCTGCACACCAACTAATCATCATATTCACTCCTATTGATCCAAATCCTTTTGTGGGGACACACTGATAGGTCACTGCAACCTTGAACTCCTAGGCTTAAGAGAGCCTTCTGTCTCAGCCTTCCAAAGCACTGAGATTACAGGCATGAACCACCATGCCTGTTCTGACCCAAATCTTTTTATTCTTCTAGGTCAAACCAGCTTTTTGTGGAAATCTGTAGTAACCACCATCCTGTAATTCACTGGCAAAGATATATATATATATACCCTTTTGTCCTATTGGTAAAACGTAAATAAGGACCAAGGCAAATAGAAAAGCAATTTTCATCAAGTTTCTTTTTGGAGATTCATATGCTCATTCATTTGATTGAACAGCCAAACACAGGACTATATAATTTAAGTATATAGAATGGCTCCATTCAACAATATGAGTTTAGAAATGGCTATTACAATATATTACTGGTATACCTTCTTTTGGGGGGTTAAATTTGTCTTGGAATGAAAATATCTTCAAGATAAAAATTATTTTTCATATGACTAATGTTTTGACTTGATGAAACAGCAGTTTTATAATCCAGGCAGTCAGAAATCTATTATTTAATTTCTGAAAGGACATTAAATAGCAAGAGCAGAGCAGTCTTCCTTCATCCTGTCATGGCATGTTTGCCTGGCTATCAGCTTCTGCAGCATCTTTCTATCTGGCCTGGTGGCCTGAAGAAGATGGGCTATTATTTTATTCACAATGGTGGTTCTACAATATTTATGGCAAGTATTATAAAGGGGTCTCCTCCTTCCTTCTGACTTGAATAAGCCTAAAAAATAAAAGTATTATTGTCCTGTGTCTTGATCAAGCTTAGAACTGTTTCAAAAAGTGGGAAGAAACAGTGGCCACAATTCTATTTCTGCCGTCTTGTCACTGAATTTGTAGAGAATTCCAGACTTTAAGGGTGAGTAAATAGGTGAAGCAAGTGTGGTAACCAACTCCAAAGACCATTGCTCAACAATCCATCAACTTTCTAATGGGATGTACACACTTCCCTAAATTGTGAGAGAGGTACTGTCAGAGGAGGGGAATTGGCTCAAGGCATCCCTATTATTCTCCTTCCCTTGTTGTGAATAAAAATCACACATCCAGAACAATATGGCTTCTCCTTTTGTCAGTTTAATTTTTATGATTTTATAAATAATTGTAATACATGCTGAATATAGGCTATTTTATAGTCCAGGGCACGGAAAAATTTTGGATTCGTGATTGGGAAGTATTCAGGCACTAACTGAACAAATACCCAAACTTTTCAGAGAGAACATAGAAAAGAAAATACAAGTGGTGGGGTTAAGTATTTAGGTCTGACATTTAGGAAACTGAATACAAAGAAGCAAAAGATATTATAGGGTATATTTTGAACCAATAAGTTGTTTAATTGTAGTTGCAAGAACATGATATATTTACTAGATAAACAAATAAAATTTCCCCTGTGTTCAGATATTTGAAGTGGAACATTATGAGCTGGGTAGGAGGTTGGACTGGAAATTCTCTACATCCCTTCCAAATGTAAGAATCTATGATTCCATGGCCTTCTCACATCACTGTGCAGGCTATTTCCTCTTAATCTGCAATCTCTAATTAGCTTTTCAATTATAGTTTTAGTAAAATGCTTCACTGGTCTTCACTTTGAAATACCTAATACTGCTGGGCTCAGTGGCTCAGCCTGTAATCCCGCGCTTTGGGAGGCTGAGGTGAGTGGATTGCCTGAGCCTGCGGGTTTGAGACCCGCCTGGGCAACTTGGCGAGACCTCATCTCTACAATAAATCAAAACAAAAAAAGAAATACCTAATACTATTTTAGTACAGGTAACAAACAGGTAAACAGGCACTTTGGTGATGAAGGCACTTGGCTATATCAACAATCATATTATTTCATTTTGCAAAAGATTTATTCAACTTGGTATGTGCATGCAGTGTACATTACCATCTAGCAACTTGGAAGATATGTAGTGGCTGTGTTCTTGAAATACAAAATAAAGTTCTAAATGATCAATTTTCTTTTCACAAATCATCCAAGAAAAATAGTCCCATTACTCCATAGTCCTATTGTACAGATGAATTCTGCTTGTCTTCTACATTTTTACTGAATTTTTTCTATAGATGCTAGAAAATAAAGCCTATGTAGTTTTAAAAATGATTTGCAATAACTCATCTTATAAACAACAGAAACTTGTCAAATTCAATCTTCTAATTAAAGCTGAGAAATTAATACCCAGTTTCCTTATAACTGTGTTACTTTAAGTTCACAATTTAGAGAAGTGGTACATTCACTCTAGTATCTCCTCAAATACCTAAGGTTCCCTGAAAAGGCTTGTATCCACTGTATTATCATTTATTTATTATCTACCAGTCTTTTCCAAGTATTTCCTTTTCCTCTGGAGATTTAAACATTTATAAGAATAATATATATTTTATTCCAATCAATAGGTTCTCATTTTACTCTGCAAATATGAGTTGCTTTAAGGATGTGATAAGATAAATCCATCTTTTACTATCTTAAAATCACTGACAAAAGTGAAGACACTGATGAAATGGTAGAGACTGAAAGTAGATAAGCACTGGTTCCCAAATGTTGGTGTGCAAAACAATCTCTTGGGTACTTGCTTGACATGTAGGTACTGTCCCTAGGTATTCAATTTCAGGTGATTCTGATGCAGTGATTCAAGGACCACATCTGGAAAAATGCTGGTCTAATTAACAGTAAGTTTAATGGTACATTTAAAAAAAAGTATATGTGTATGTGCTTTCATCAAGCCTATAGGTAAAGATGGATATTTTAAGACAAATGTTTTTGACATATATTTGTTCAGAAATTTTGGGCGTTGGCACACTATGGGTGGGAATAAACTGGAGGAGGAACAAAATGGAGATGGATGATGATAATGACAACAGCATATAGTAGCTGCAGCTTACCAAACTGTATTATGTTCAATACATTTATCTACTACTTATTGACTATGTACTAAGCAACTTGACATAGCTTTATATATAGATACAACAGTTAACCTCACGACAATTCTGAGAGATATTATCTCAAAATGTAAGACTGAGTGAAATCAGTAAGCAGTTGCCACAGTAGAGTAAATGTAGATTAAGAATTTTAAAAGAGTGAAAAAAGTCAGAGGCAAAGAAATTAATCATCTATATCTAAAACTGTCATTATCTATATTGGTAGGTGTGCATATACAAGAAACTTCCTCTTAGAAGTCTAGTCACTAGTCATTTACTAGTATTCTTGTGCATGCTGTATTTTTAAGCTTAATATCAAGCCAAGCATGGCTGGGGAAGGAATTGTCAAAAAATAAATAGAAAAAATCCAAGATGAGCAGGGTGAACTGGTTTTCCAAATATAGCCTCTTAGGAGAGGAAGGAGGAGTGGAGTTTACCCAGCCAAGTTTCGCTTTGGAGAACTCCCAATACAATGTCACCACCACAGCGGCTTTGGCATTACAGTTGATCATAGCCAGCAAAGGCGAGGGTGGAGCCCTTTTTTTGACAATGAAAACTCTTCATTGAGTTTGGTGAGAACAACATGAGGTCACCCCCTCAAAGATCTCAAAATTCAACAGAATTATAAGTAATAAAAAACATTAACTCTGGTACTTCATATTAAAACTGAAGTTACTTGGAACATATCCCTTTATAAAGCTGAACTATGTAACTTCTGTAATTAATGTTATCTATGGATAAGATCAGCTGATCTGGGGGAAAATATGATTTATGATCTGCAATATATTTTGAAAAAAAAGCTCATGGATCTCAGCTCTGGAGATGTAATGAGACCTAAGACTTAACCTGGGGGCGGTGCTAGCTCTACCACTGACTGGGTAAGGCTCATGTAATGTTTTCTGCTTCAGTTGTCTCCTCAATGCAATGAAAGCCTAGAACTCATTGATTTGTAATTTCTGTACAACGCCAGTATTATATGCTTCTAATGAATCAATTAACTTTTTTGATATGGAGACTTGTTTTCAAATGAATTTAGGTTGCAAGCCATTATGATTTGCCTTCCCCAAGAATGATAGCAATTCTAAGAGAGTTTTTAAGCAATGGTCAGTAGGGACATATTGAGGGACATAGGAGAAGACAAAAGGAGAGATCCTCTGGCGGCTGTGTTGAGACCATTCTGTAGTACACAAGGACAGAAGCAGGGAAAAGCCTACGGTAATAATCCAGGCTTTGGCCAGGGTTATTCAATGGAGGTGTTAAGGAATAATTGGATATGTTTGAAGATACGGCCAGTGAAATTTGTTCATGGAATGAATGTGGGTTGTGAAGAATCAAAAATAATGTTGTAGTTTTTGGTTTTAACAACTGCAGGGATAGAATTGACATTTATTGATGGAGAATCCTGGATGAGGAGCAGGTTTGAGGGAAGAACAGTTTAGTTCTGGATGCATCAATCTGAGATGTCTACCAAACATTCACATGGCAGTGTTAAGTAGGCAATTGTATATATAAATCTTATGTTCAGGGGAGATGTTTAGGCTGAAGATATAAATTTGAGAGTGATTATCTCCACATGAATAGTAGATAAAATGACAAGACTCAATCATCTTCCAGGGAGAGAGTACAGCTAGTAAGTGGTTCCAAAAACCAAGTTCTGCACCCCTTCAATGTTAAGAGGTTGGGGAAAAGGGGAAAAAGCGGCAGATGAATGTGAGAAGAGTGGCCACTGAGAAAGGGAAGTCAGGGGAAGAAGTTGTTTCAAGGAGCAGGGAATTTCTCAGTCTGATCAAATGCTAACACAGTGCAGCCCAGAAGAAACCTCACAAACCAAGGAAAATTCCATTAGAAATGGAGGTGTCTCTTCAGCTTCATTTTGTGCCCTTGCAGAACAAGCACAGGAAAGAAAAAAGACTTTAAAATTGATATGTTCAGAATATAGGTAGGAACAAATCAATTTGGGTAAAAATATCATCTACTTTAAAAAAAGATATATATAATTTTAAAGATGTGGTATACAATTCAGGATTAGGTATACAAGTGAGCATCATACAGGTAAAGTTTGGGCCTCCCTTTGGTCCCCACTTTGCCTGGTTTGAGATCAGGTATCCTTATTAATGTTATGCCACTCCACCACCACTACCACTATAGTCCCCCGCTACTGCTAAACCCTTTCTTATAGTATTATGGCAAATGTTCAGTGTCCGCTTATGAGTGAGAACATGTGGTACTTAGTTCTTTGTTTCTGTGATAGATCACTGAGTATTATAGACTCTAAATCCCTCCAAGTTGCTGCGAAGTTCATATGTTTGTCCTTCTTTATGGCTGCATAATTTTCCATCATGTATATGTACCACATTTTTTTATCCAGTCCAGTTTTGATGGACAGCATGGTTGGTTCCATGTTTTTGCTATTGTGAATAGTGCTTTTATTGTGAATATCACCTGCTTTTAAATTCAATCATCTAGGGCAGGGGTCCCCAACTTCCAGGCCATAGACTGGTACCAGTCCATGGCCTATTAGGAACTGGGCAGCACAACAAGAGGAGCTTCATCTGTGTTTACAACTGCACCCCATCACTAACATCATTGCCTGAGCTCCACCTCCTGTCAGATCAGCACTGAAAAGCCTGCTTTCATTTCCAACATCCTATCTTTGTGAAGAAGGGTTTTCTTCAGTGACAGCAACCAAATGAGATTACAGAGTTGACTGAACATAAGCAACACACTTCAGGTATCACTGTCTCCCATCATCCCCAGATGGGACTGTCTTGTTGTAGGAAAACAAGCTCAGGGCTCCCACTGATTCTGCATTATGGTGAGTTGTATACTTATTTCATTATATATTGCAATGTAATAATAAAGTGCACAATAAACATAATGTGCTGAAGCCATACCCCCGACCCCTGCTTTGATCCATGGAAAAATGGTCTTCCGTGAAACTGGTCCCTGATGCCAAAAAGGTTGGGAACTGCTGTTCTAGGGTACAGTCTAGTAATTTCTTCTAAGAAGAAATTTTGCTTTTTTGTGTTTTCAGTGATCTCACAGAGTTTTTACAGCTACCTCAAGTTCTTATTTTTCAAGTGGAAGAATGCATTGTAGAAAAATCTTTTCCGAATTTTTCTCTAAGTGAATGTTTTTCTCTTTTTCTTTTTCATTATTTAAAAGTATTCCTGAATTTATTCGTAAATGGAAAACACAAAATGAATCAATTCATTCGAACAGAATGTCAATTAGGGAACACACTCTATGTCCCATTTCACACAGATCTTTGTGTGTGCCTTGAACTGTCTGAGCATCCTCTTCGGCTAGTACACATTGACACTGAGTTCTGTAATTTAAAACCCCTCTTATCTGCTGCCCTCCTTTCATCTTCCACTACCCTAGAGAACATTCAGGTGTTGGTCAGGTGGCCTGTGAGGTCACCTGTATTTTTTGCACTTCTCTAACTCTGGTCAGGAAACAATGCTGATAGCCACCTAGAAATTCTGGTTATGGGCCTAGTCTCCTTTCTTGCCTAGTGGCTCTGTGGAACTTGAGCACAATTCCCCCCACTTAGATCATTCTCATTAATCTCTCCTCTCTTTGATTCCTTTTTGCCTGTGGATTTAGAATCTTATTTATGAGAGTGATATTTTTACCAAAGAGGATGCTCTTCTTGGGGGCCTTTATTAGCTAGTGGTCTTGGAGAAGAATGGATCACTTAATAACTTTATTATTAAGCTTGCATTTTCTACAGTGCAGATTATGCAGCTAGTTTGGCTAATTATATGATATTTCAAGTCATTGGATTTAAAAAATTTTTTGTTCTCAATTATGCAGATTGTATTTATATAGGCACAAACCATGGGAGTAACCCAGCATAGGATGCTTCCTGCTATATATTGTTTACCTGACATTACTTAGAAACATCTGCTTATCATAACATAATTTAGCATCTCATTCTGTTTTCACAGTCATCCTAAATGCCATGAAATGACAGAATGCTGAATGTTTCCCTCTTCCCTTATTTATCACAATTAAATAATAATTTATAACAATAAAAACAAAATACATTTTTGTGTTCCTAATTTTTGATAACAAATATGAGTACTAAAATGAAAAAGAATATATGACTGTAGAATTTCTATCGTAAGTGTTTTTATTTTTTACATTTATCTGTTCTTTTTAAAATATTATTATTCAAAAAGTATGGATTACTTCCCAGACTTTTCCAGCTTAATGAGGGATCCTGGGACTGTCAGTTCTAGGTGAGGGCAATAAGCATAAAAAACAAGATACATGTAAATTTTCCCTAGAATATATATGCAATATAAAATCCAGTAAGTCTGGAAGGCAAAGAATAGCATAGACGGGTGCTTGTAAAGAAAGCCATTGATTTTTCAGCATTGTGAGGCCTAAGATATATCGGGTTATAGCAATACTTCTTGAGTCAGTCTTTGAATGAATTTGATTTTTCTGTAGGTGACGTATGCTCTGAACAGAATTCTTATCATCCTTCCACTTTTTAAAAAATAACCTTTTTATTTGGAATAATTTTAGGTGTACAGAAAAGTTGCAAAAATAGATCCAGAGAGTTCCTATATATCTTTTAGCATTTTTTCCAGTTGTTCACATCATTCATAATATGGTACATTTGTGATTATTAAAAACTGAGTTATGGCTGGGCTCGGTGGCTCAGCCTGTAATCCCGCGCTTTGGGAGGCCGAGGTGAGTGAACTGCCTGAGCCCGTGGGTTCGAGACTCGCCTGGGCAACTTGGCGAGACCTCATCTCTGCAATAAATCAAAAAAATTAGCCCAGCAGGTCGAGGCTGCGGTGGCCGGGAGCGGCCACTGCACTCCAGTCTGGGCGACGGAGTGAGACTCCAATTCAAAAAAACAAAACAAAACAAACCTGAGTTATACTCATTAACTAAGCTACAGATTTCAATTGGGTTTCACCAGGTTTTCCACTATGGTACTTTTTATATTTCAGACTACAATCTGGGATACCAATTTACATTTACATCTTCAACTTTTGAGAAAAATTAGGACCAAAGTTGGAGCTATAAAGGTAGCGCCATACCCAATAGACAACAAATGAGATTTGTAATCAGGAAGAGTAAGTAGAAATAACAAAGGCTTTGGGAATAGATGTAAGACTTGGAAAAAACTTTGACTTTAAATATGTAGCCATAATTATGCTTTACTGTAAGCAACTTACATAAAAGTTTCTGATACTACTGCCAGAGTATCTTGTATTTTTCTTTATTATCGGTATACTACAAGGGTTCTTTTAAATAAAATTATATTGAAAACCTGTTAACTATTATACATTTCTAGACTCAGGTGAAGAACAGTATCTTTTAGAGATTTAGCAGCATCTCAGTGAAAATGTGTACATAATATTCTGGGATATAGCTATTTTCACACATAGACTTTATGCATCTCATTTCCTTCCAGGTTATCCTTTCACCCTTGATTTGTAGTCACATCAGTTATTGCAATTTTAAAAAATTCATTTGTTCACCTAAACCATGCATGAGAGAACCATTTATGTGTTAAGCACCGTGCTGAGCTACATTGACTGGATGAGACCCTATGAGATAACCAGCTTTTACTGTGCAGTGAATAGGTGCTAATAGAGGCATTTGTAGTGCTATGGAAAGAGACATAGAAGACATGCACAAGCAGAGGAAACTCATTCAAAAGATACAGAGGTATATGGTACTATGGTCTTTTAAGTGCTCCCATCTAGTTGCAGTATGTGCCCTGCCTGGTAGGCATGGCAGGAACGGGAATTGGGTGTTGAGTGTGGACTTAGAATGACAAAGGCTTTGGATGCCAGCCAAGGGGTCTGAATTCATCACGAAAAAAAATGGAAAATCAGTGATAATATTTCTTGTTGTTGTTGTTTTGAGTTGAAGTGTCACTCTGTCGCCCAGACTGGAGTGCAGTGGCCGCTCCCGGCCACCGCAGCCTCCAACTGCTGGGCTCCGGCGATCCCTTCGCCTCAGCCTTCCCAGTAGCCGGAATTACAGGTGCGCGCTACCACGCCTGGCTAATTTTTTAAAATTTTATTGTAGAGATGAGGTCTCGCCTGCCCAGGTAGGTCTCGAACCCGCGTGGGCTCAGGCAATCCACTCACCTCAGCCTCTCAAAGGCGCGGGATTACAGGCTGAGCTGCGGAGCCGGCATAGTGATAATATTTGTATTTTGGAAAGATCAGTGTAGATAACAGATTGCTGGAGGAAAGAATGTGAGGCTGGGAAACCAGAGGGAGCTTTTGGGATAGTATGGCTTAGGCAAAAACAAACAAACAAACAAACAAACAAACAAGAAAACCCACAAAGACCTCCTTCCTCTTTTTTACTTGACCAACACTTAAATCACCCTTCTAAGGGTAAGTTGAAATACCACTGCCTCTGAGAAGTATTTTTTTCCACTCCTCAAACATACCTAGTCACTCCCATAGCTCTTGGTTCATAACGCAATTACAATATTAGCAGAATGTTGTAAGGATTGTTTTTCATGTCTGTCTCCCTATTGCAGTGAGCTTCTCTAGGTCAGGGCCTGTGTCTTACTCATCTTGGCATCTTTAGCATTTAGGTCTGTGTCTGGCTTAGGGCGTCTGCTCAAATATTAGATGAGTGAGAAACAAAATGAATATTTGCAAATAATGAATAGAATGTATGACAAAGGTGACTCTTCCCCTTGAAAGTTAACAATCACTATATTCAAATTAGTTTTTTGCAAAATTGCAAGCACAATCATTTAATTAGTTCAATTGAGGAAACAAGGAAATGAGACTCAAAGAAGAAATTGTCTGTCTTTAAGCAATTGATATGGATTATAACTGCTTGATCTTGCTGTAGATAATCAAAATTGGTGAGTCAGAAAAGTGAAAAATGTTTATGAATGCATACTTGGTGCAGAATATATTATTAAATGTGTTGTGTGATTTACCTCAACTATAGTACATGAACACAAATTTCTTTAGTTCTGGAGCTAAACCAAACCTGTGCTACTGGGTGCTAAATAATTTTCTAGGAAAAGAACTTGAGTTAGCCTACTTGGATCTCTGCTACATAGTTTATAATTAGTCATTTGAGCCAGGAGTTACAAAAGCAAATGTTTAAAGCAGCCAGGTAAGTAGCAGAAATAAACAAAGGCACCTGGAATAAGAAAATTGAAATGTTAAAAAGACGCTTGTGAACTGGATATTGCCACACCCATCTGCCACCCAAAGTGCCAACTCAACAGACTGCATACAGGTAGGGGTCAGTTTGCCATAACTTCTAGTTTTTTAAAATAAGAAACCATATCTCCATTTATATTGGACTATTTGTTTTACTGTCAATAGGTAAAAATAGTTGATACTGCATGGCTAAATTCTCTTCAGTAATGACAGACCAGGTTGTTTTGGATCAGTCTTCCCACTGACAGCAGCTAGAGAAGCTGCATTAAACACTTAAAAATAAAAATCTGAAACTGTTGCAGAGCAAACAATGCAGTGAAGAACTGTGGAGTCAAGAGCAGAGAGAAGAAAAGGTCAAGAAGGTAAGCCTGGTATTTGGGTTAACTTTTCTCCTAAAGATGATTGCTGATTCTGAAAACTGTGGTTTAGAGGATGAAAACTAAGTGACCTTTGGGTAGACCGATGGAGCTGGAGGACTAAAACTGGCGATCAGTGTTTGCCAAGGAATAGGGATCTTGGTAAATACCTCAGGCAGTCATATTCAACAACTACTCATTGACCACTTTTCAAAACCAGGTACTATGCTCTGGCCACTGAGAATGTCAGCATGAATCAGTCCCTATAGTCAAAGAGTTCATGGGTTGAGGTACCCTGGGTGCTTCCAGTTTCTTGAGGGTTTGGAAGGAGACATTTTCACAGGTTAGTTTGCTTGCGTTTTTCTTCTTTTTAAAACAAATTTTATTAGAACTAGTTAGATTTATAGAGACATCGGAAATATAGTACAGACAGATACCATATATGCTACACCCAGTTTCTCCTATGATTAACAGCCTACCTTAGAATGGTTTAAATAATTATAATTAATGAACCAATATTAATACAGTATTAACTAAAGTCTCTACTTTATATCCTTAGTTTTCCCCCAATGTCCTTTTTCTCTTCCAGATTCCCATTTAGAATACCATATTACATTTAGTCATCATGTCTTCTTAAGATTCCTCTGTAGTGTAACAATTTTTCAGACTCTCCTTGTTTTTAATTATCTTGATAACTTAGAGGAATAGTTTGTTATTGCTTGAAAAATATTTTTTGATCATATGCTGAGAATCACACTCTGTGATTATTTAGCCTGAGTAAAGATACTTGGGGTATGAATAAAATTGTATGTTTGAGGAACTATCAGAAACTCAACTTGTGCAGGGGAAAGGGACCATGAGGGAGTGGCAGGAGATGAGATTGGAAATGTAAGCAGAAATCAGTCAGATTGGAAAGTGCCTTTTATGTCACCCTGAGGTTTAAGAATGCTGTTGAATGCTATGAGGTTAGGTCATCTTGATAACAGAGCAGTGGGGTGTAAGATTTAGACCAGAAAGGGAAAGAATGAGAAAGTAGTATACTCAGAGAAGAGAGCTATCATCCTAAATCGGGCCGTGGAAATGGACCGGTAAAAGAGCACATTTGAATATTGATTTTAAATGAACTAAAATATCCTTAGCTTATTGAGTCTGTGGGTTGACTAGGAGTTGGCAAAGCAAGATATAAGACTAGGTTATATGATACCTTAAAACTCTGGCTGCCACGACTGAGATGTTCTTTGGTCAAGACGTCCAGGAGGCTATTTGCCCTCTAGTGGCAACCACAAAGCATTTTCTATTTGCTAGAAATGGACTAGAATATGCAGTACAGAAAAGATAATCTCAGGAAGCTAGTGGTTACTAAACTCCATGAAGCTATTTGAATTAGTATCTAGACTTGAATATCTACTTGAATACACAAGTCTAATATGAATTAGTTGAGGCAGAAAGATACTGTTTAATAATAAAAATCTATCATACATATCACTAGATCATATCACTTGCTAATGGAGCATTGTATCATACATGATATCTTTATGTAAGGTTTTTAAGTATAGTGATTTATGTAAAATATAGGAAGATATTTGGAGGTGGAGAGATCAGTTTCCCTACATACCTAAGAATCTATGATCTGATCACTTAGACTTATATTTACCATCTAGAGTATTTTGGTCATCCAATTTAGCATCATAGAGTTTCCAGTTCATTTCTGTCTTTTCATTTTCTTTTTTCCACATAAGTGGCTTATATCCTATTGAGGAGTCTCTGGTATCAGTTTTCAATCTTTCAAATGTACAGTCTTTTGAGAAAGTAATGATTTCCTTTGCCTTTGCTAAAGGCATTTCACAGAAACATCTCATTATTTATTTATAAGGGTAAGTCTCCAGAATAAGGTAATATTACCACTGGTCTACTATTGCCAGTATACACATGAATACATTCATAATTGATAGAATGGTCTATACTAGTGTTGCAGCTAGCACAAACCTAAGGTCAGATCGCTGGAGAGTAAATCATGCCATTATTTTTGTTAAGCAATAAATAACAGGCATAAGTTAAACATTGTCTGAGAAGAGGTATGCATGTAGGTTGGGTAGAAGCAAGACAATGTAGTGTGAAAGAGGAGAGAAACCAACTGTGAAGAAAACAAGTCTAGAAGAGTATTTCCAACTATGCCTTGCTAAGAAAGTGTTTTTTGTTTCCTTTCAGAGTTGTCTCTCTTGTTGGGGCAGGTTAATGATTGACCACTGTTAGCCTTTTTCTGGCTGGCAGTTAGTCCCTCAAAGAAACTGAAAGTCTTTGAGAAACAATGGAATTAAACTGCCTTAGGAAATTGCAGGAGCTGACAAACACAAACAGGCAGGTGAGGTTTTTCCTGGAATGCTTCTGCCCAGGTTTCCTGCTCTTGGAGGTGAAACTGATCTCATTAGAAAGTTCTCTTCCACACAATGGATGACTGGTGGAAAGAGTTTGACACAGAAAGGTATTATTTGCCCTGTGAGGCCAAGGGGGAGGAGGGAAAACAGGTGACAAAATATATGCATAGTACAATGCCATTTCTGTAAGAACCTACATATATATTTACATATAGAAAATCATCTGACTTTGCTTTAAATGTTAACAGGGATTGTTTTAGGTTGATAAGATTGTGGTAATTTTAGTTCTTCCCTCACTCCCATAATTTTAGTTATTTGTGTTTGTAAAAATAATTTGTTTAAAAAGGATAAAAATGTTTCTTCAAAAAAGAAAAAAATCGTTACATTGCAAGTAGTTAACTATTTGCAAATACTGAGTGATTAATCTGGGTTTTAAAAATTATTAAAGTCCTACAGAAACTAGAAAAATAATAAAAGTGAATGCTAACCTAATTTTGGATTGGCATAGACTTTTTATGTACTACAGCAAACAAACAAAAAACATAATAGATTGGGTTATTTTATCATTGATTTTTAAAAGTCTCTATAGGTTTTTAAGAGATAATGTTTAAAGAAGGATTAGCAACACATACCAAACTCAGATAAAATAGTCACAATACATAGGAACATTTAAAAATGCTCAGCACATTACTTGCAACAAGTTTAATAAGCAAAAGACATTATTATTAGTTTATTAATTTATTAAATCTAGTAAGAAAAAATTTTTTTAATTGGGCAAAGGAAATGAATAAACATGTCTTCAATCAGCCGATGGCTAATAAACACACGGTAAAGTTCAAACTATTTTATTTCTAGAAATGCATGCAAAAATATAACATATGCAGTTTCTTACCCATAAAATATTTATGAAAAAAATAGGTATTTTGCCAGTACTGGCGAGGTTTCAAGAGTAATGGGGTACTTTTATACCACGCAAGTGAGAAAAGGAATTTGTAATAACTTTCTAAATGGTAACTTGTCAGTAAATATTTTAAAAAACCTTAAAAATATTTCTATTATTCAACCCAGGAATTTTATTCCTAGGAATTTATCTTAAGAAAACTATTAGGAATGTTAACATACACCCTTTAAAAGACCTAGTAATTTTGCTTGTAGAAACTTATCCTACAGATAAGCTTCATGCACACATGGGCAAAATGACACAGCTACTGTACAAGGTTATATATACAATTTTGTAATAAAAAATTAGAAACAACCTAAATTACCATCAATAGCAGTAAGATAAATTATTATTCTTTCAGACAACAGACCATTATGGGAAAATAGCAAAATGAAAACAGAATATTGCTGATATAGAAAGACATTTTCCAAATTTTTTTTTTTTTTGAGTTGATCACTCCATCGCCCAGGCTGGAATGCAGTGGCACACTTACGGCCACCCCAGCGTTAACCCTCTGGGCTCTGGTGATCCTTCCACCTCAGCCTTCCAAGTAGCCGGAACTATAGATGCGCACTACCATGTCCGGCTAATTTTTTTGATTTATGGTAGAGACGAGGTCTCTCCAAGTTGCCAGGGCTGTCTCGAACCCGTAGGCTCAGGCAATCTACTTGCTTAGCCTTCCCTAAGTGCTGGGATTAATGGCTAAGCCACCGACTTACCCAGTATTTTTAAATAAAAAAAGATACAGAATGCAGAAATGGGAGAAAATAAGAATATATTTTTCCATTGCCAAGCTATGGTGCGGTCATGTGCTTTTTGAGCTATGACCAGGCCATGTTTTCTTAAGTTTTGGCCCCCTCCCCTGTCTTGGAGAGGTGAATCTCCTCTTTCTTTCTAATTTACTTTTTAAATAAACTATATTTTCTAATCTAAAAAATATATATTTCTATTTGCTTGTATATTCTTAAAAATACTCTCAAAGCGTAGGCAAGAAATTAGTAATAGTGCCTTGGCTTCTGTGGGGTGTGAGAGGGAAGTTAGACAGATGTAGCACAAGAATGGGATGGACAAAATTTTATTTGGTTTTAAAATCATATAAATGTATTAGTTTTTTTTTACAAACTAAATAAGTGAATTGAATTTTTAAAACTACAAAATGTACCTTCAAGATAGTGTGGAAAAGCCAAGTACCTTTTAAATGTCTGAGTTGAATAAATACAATACCTGAAATTTACTGTGCTTATCTTTTCCTCTTTAAGGACAGAGAAAATGCTTTTCATCTCTTGGCATCCTCATATCTGAAAAAGTGCCTGACATACAGTATGTACTCAATTGATCTTGGAGGAATAAATGAATCATTGAAACTTAAAAAGTTAGGTTAGTCACCAAGGAAAAAGTCACAGTCCTTCTCACATTCAGGATTGGTTTTCTGTTTGTTTTTTCCAGCAAAAAACTAAGATTATTTTTGAGAAAGGCTCAAAAGTTCCAGTGGTTCAAGTAGCTATTTTAAGTACTCCTTCATCAGCTCTCATCCTAAAAAGACTGTTAAAGTGGATTATTAAAGCAAAGATAAAATCAAGTAAAATAACTGCACTGCCACACTATGGTACCATGTAGGTCTGTAAACTAGGTTTATCATTTCCATCCAGTGATGTGCCAAATCACTGTGTCTTTCCTTGCCAATGAGAGATATCAGGATGTGCTCACAACTAAGCCATGACAGTTAATGAGGGATGGAAGACATTGAGCTCAGAGAATGTGCTATAAACCATCAAAATCCACCACAAAACACACCCAGTATTAAAAATGATCTAGTGTTAGTATAATAGTTAACACTGGAAGAAATGTTCAGGGGCAGAAATAAAGCCTACAAAATGAGCTGGTGACTGTATATTGGATTAGTGATTCTCAACACTGGCTGCACATTATAATCACCTGGGGAGCTTTTAAAAATACTGGTGCTAGAGCTCCACTCCCAAAGACTCTGATTAAATTCCTGTGGGGTGGAGCTCAGGCATTCCTATTTAAAAAATAGTGATGCTGATGTGAAGTCAGGGTTGAAAAACACTGCATTGGTCCATGGGAAGGATGGAGGGACGAGTTTTCATTTTCTTACAGGAATAAATGACTTAATCAGCTGCTTCCAACCACTATAATTTATGCAGACTCATAAATCTTTTTTTCAGATTAGGCTCTTCCCCTATTTCCTTCACCTCCTTAGCTCAGGCCTTACCCACAATTCTATACTTGGACTATTAATATTTTGTATAGATCTCCTTCTCTTGCTTTCATTCTTCCCTGGTATTTTCACCTTGTACAATGACAAGTGGTTTTCTTATATCAAGGACTTTGCTATTTATAAAATACTTGCAATCTAAATTTCTCAGATTTGGCTTCTACTCTGAGTTCTGCCATTATGTAATAAAATTGTACGGCTGCTCAGTTTCCTTGTTTCCACCAAATTAGATGGATCTGTTAACCTCTGAGATTGTCTTACTACCACTGGTAAATTTCCAATCTCATCTTTTGTAGTTCCCCCAAGTATTCCTTGCTGGAAGTCAAACAAAATCCTCCTCTCCTTATTTCTTGCTCCTTTCCTTCCAATGCGATTGTTATTTATATTATTTCCTCTGCTTTTTCATTCCTCTCAACCAATCATATGCTTAATCACCTGGCTCAAGCTCACCTCCTCCATATACTTGTAGGAAACTTACATCCATCATATTCTTACTTTATGCTCTCCTTGGAGCTGTATAGTCAAGATCCTCTGTACTCAAAGTGTGGTTCAGGGTCAGCAGTATCAACATCACTTGTGTGCTTGCTAGAAATGCAGAATCCCAAGCCTCAGTTTGCATGTCAGCCAGATGTCCAGAGACTTAATGCATATCGAATGTTAAGATGAACTGATCTATTAACAGTTTAGCATTTGCTTTTGTTTTCTAGTTTATTTCTTACTTGCAAGTCTTTAAAGGTTTTTAGATGGGGGAATCCTATCTTTCAACTTAAAAAAAAATCCACCAAATCTTCCAGTATATTCAATTCACATAGCAGGGACTCTGAAATCTTGTTGAATGATCGTCATGTGTACTGAATACAATTATGGGAATAGTAAACTCAAAATTTAGTTTTAAAGGTTGATAAATACAAATGACAGGCTCCTGGAACTTCAGGGGTCTTAAGGGAACATCCCATCAGATCGCCTCATCTTACAGATAAAGGGAGGCTCAGGAGGGGCAGTGGGTACCACAGGAAGGGCAGACTTAATGTCATCTACAACAGGCCACACTTTGTTTTCCAGTTTCAGTAAGAAGGCATCACCAGTCTCGAACAACTGCCGAAAGCCAACAAATAAGCACCCAAAAGAGATGTTTAGAAATCCAAGGGCACTCTTTTTACGCAAGATTTTACTCAAAGATTATTTGCTCTTGTGCATTGTAGGTTATCCATCCACGATTTCCAGTCTTTATCAGGCGTCGGAGAGCGCGCTAATGCTGGGAATACGGAAATGTCCGTGACCCAGTGCTGACTTCCTGTAGGGCACTGTGTAACGGACACCGAAACGGGACAGCGGAAAAACAAAGCACAGAGGCACTAAAAAATCGGAATCTTTTGGAGCCATTTACCCTCTAGATTCTTAAAGGCAATGTACAGTCCAGCACTACAGAATAACAGAAAAAAAAGTGCAGCCAGCTCCAAGCCTGCATCATGAATTCATTACATTTCTTTCTTCCGTGCTCAATTCCGAGCGCCTCTGAGCCCTCTGATCTTTTTACCATTTGCGATATTCAAATACAGCCCAAAGCGGCGCCCACAGCAAGGCCGCAGTGAATTCAACACTTGCAAAGTCCACCCTACAAGGACAAGTTTTAGCTTCCCTTTTTCAGTAAGTGCCACAGTCGCGGTATGCGCCAAACACATAATCTCTAACGCACACCCCTCCCCCTCAGCCCGTGGGCCTCCCCGCAGCGCGCGCGCCCGCCGGGGTGGGCGGCAGAAGGCGAGGGCCGCGGTGCCCCCGCGCAGCCCCGGCGGGAGGAGCGGGAGCGCGTCGGGACCGCAGAGCGGCCGCCGGCGGGCGGGGCGGGACGGGGCGGAGGCGTCTCCCTCCCTCCCGCCTGAGGGGGCGGCGCGGCTCCCGGCACATTCCTGCACCCTCCTCCGGCGCGCGGCGCTCCCTCCCCCGGACAGCTGATTCATTGGCTCGGCCGCCCAGACTGCCTGGCGCCGGCCGCGTGACGTCACCCATTCACGGAGCCCGCCTCCCCCCTCCGCTGGCGCCGGCCGGGCGGTCGCCCTAGCAACGCAGACGCCAGCCCGCACAATGACTTCCAGCTGGAGCAGGCCGGCCCTCCGCCGGCTCGCTGGCTCGCGCCGGGTTTAAAGCGCGGGGGTGGGCTTCTTTCTTCGCTCTCCCGCTCTCCCGCTCTCCCCACACCGCCCCAGGTTCCTGCGGGTTTCCCTTGCCGGGAAATGCACATGCTCTAGTTTTCCAGGACTCTTGGTCGCAGGCCCTTCTGCATCTTTCGCAGGCTCGCTCGCAGTCGCCCTCTCCCCGGGTGCTGTGTTTTGCTGGGCAACATCCCATACTAGGCTCGGCAGACATTCTGGCGGTTGGGTTCGGCCCTTGCAGAGCAAACACCTGCAGAGTCGAGGCTCCTGCCAAAAGGCGTAGAGCAAAGGAGGAAAAAAAATTCATTGTCATAATAACAAAAATGATAAACTTCATCTGTCTTATAAAAGAATGTCTGAGTAGGTGTTGACTTACCTCCCACGATCACCAAACAACTTTCTTTAAAAAGATTTCTCATAATCACCTGTTAAAACGCCGTCATTCCTTATTTTGCTTTTAAATCGCACTTCATGACAGGAACTTAACGCTTCCAAATGGATAAATCTTTCCAGAACATAAAGCAAATCTGGAAAATCATAGTAGTGTAAATTAGAACAGAGAAAGTGTATGAGGGTCGCCTTTGGAAAGAGAGGGACGGGATTGGAAACCTTGGGGCAAGGCAAGGAGTTCACTCCCACCCACCCCCATCCCCTCCCCCGCCTCCATTCCCACCCCAAACCTTTAAATCTTGAAGATGGGGGAAAGAAGAAGTAGCTGTTGTTCAGAGTTGGGTGGGAGATAATTTCTTATCTTTCATCTTAACTTTTTTTGGTGCCAGATTTCTTGCTTCAAAACAGCTGCATTTTTTGGAAGTTCACAAGTGACGACTAAGCGAAATCCTCCTGGTGGATAGGATAAATCTGTTTCGTTGAAGCTGCTCATCTGCACGATCTGTGAGCCCAGAAGATGCAAACTCCCTTCCTAGCTCATGAAAAATACTTCCAGTAAAAACAAGCACTTTGGCCCTTTTCTGCTTTCTATCAGTCTAGATTTCAGCATGTCCTTCTTTGGTTTGTTATTTATCATTTTATGTATTTGGTCCCATCCTCAAACAGATTTTAAACTCTTTGAAGGCAAGGAAGGACTCTTTGCTACACCTTTAATCTTCTGGCCCAGCTGAGTTAGATGCACAGTGAGTGTCTTTTGATGATGGTGATAAGAATGATTAATAACCACAAAGGCATTTGGTTGGCCAAGTCACTGTTTATTGGCTCAAAATAATCCTTGGCTTTCATATGTCTTCAGCAAACTTCCCAAAGAGTCTACTAGGTCATAGTTGGTGAACATTAATAAAAGTAACGAATTCATTAGAATCTACAGTCAAAATAGGAAAACTTGCTTTCACATATTTCTCAGGGGTCACTGCTGGTAGTAGTCAGCACTTTGCTAAAATAAAACCTTGAACTCGTTTTGTTATCCATCTAAAATGAGGACTCGGTGAAACATTAATTTTCTAAAATTGCTGCATATTTAAATGTGATTTTAACTGCTCTTTGGTATGTTAAAATTATAACATTGATACCAAAAGCTTAAGACTGTAAAGAGCAGTCTATTGGTGTTGGCATTTTTGTATAAAATGATCTATAACGTAATGGGTGACTGACTATTGCAGCTACATTATTTGGATTCACTTAAATGCTAGGATTAACATTAGGGGAGTAAAATCCTCGTGAGAGCTAAAATAGATTTGTATATTTAGTTTTCTCCTTCCTTTTTTTTTTTTTTTGAGTTGGAGTTGCACTTTGTCACCCATACTGGCATGCGGTAGCATGCTCCAGGCCACCGCAGCCTCGACCTGTCGGGCTCTGGCAATCCTTCTGCCTCAGCCTTTCAAGTAGCTGGAACTAAAGGCGCGCGCTACCACGCCCGGCTAATTTTTGATTTATTGTAGAGATGAGATCCCGCCAAGTTCCCAGGAAGGTCTCGAACCTGCAGTCTCAGGCAATCCACTCACCACAGCCTCCCAAAGCGCGGGATTACAGGCTGAGCCACTGAGCCCGGCTTCTCTTTCCTATCTTCCACTAGCCTTACAGGTGTTCCACTTACTTGTAGTTTCAGTAATAACACTAGCTGCCTAACCACACTTTATTATTTTTTTTTGCATTAGAATATTATTATTTTGTTTTTGTTTTATTTTAAAGTTGTGGGGTGCAAGTCAGGATTGGATACATAGGTGGTTTAGGTGCAAGTGAAGTTTTGGACTTCCCATTGACCCTCACTTTGCCTGGACTAGGATTAGGAACCTTTATTGATGTTATGTGGCCCTTCCCTCCCCTAGCAGAGTCCTGCTACTGCCAGTTCCTTTTTTACACTATTATGATAGGTGTTCAGAGTCCACTATTGAGTGAAACATGTCGTACTCAGTTATTTGTTTCTGTGATAGGTCACTAAGTATGATAGTGGGATTGCGAACTAATTCAACCACTATGGAAAACGGTGTGGTGATTTCTAAAAGAACTAGAAATTGACCTTCCATATGATCCAACCACACTTTAGAATTACCCCGTGCACTTAAAAAAGCAAAACACACAGTTGGCTTTTTCTCCCCTAGATACATATCTAGATCTAGATATTTACACCAATCTTATAGAGACAAGGTCTCACTCTCTCGGGATGGAGTGCAGTGGTTCGGTCCTAGATCACTGAAGCCTTAAACTCCTGGACTCAAAGCAGTCCTCCTGCCTCATCCTTCCGAGTAGCTTGGACTGTAGGCGTGCACCACTGCACCTGGCTAATTTTTTAAAAATTTTTGTTTTTAGAGATGGGATCTTGCTGTGTCATCCAGGTTGTTCTCAAACTCAACTGATAGTCCCTTTTCAGCCTCCCAAAGTGCTGGGTTTACAGGCATCCCTGCAATCCACTATGCCTGGCTTCCCCTAGACATTTTAACTTACATGGTTTGGGCTGTGGCCTGGGCATTATTTTTTAAAACTTGTTATTTTGAATTATCGATTCACAGGAACTTGTTAAGATAGTACAGAGAGGTCCCATATACCTTTCATTTTGCTTCCACTATTGGTTAAATTCTACATAAATGTAGTACAATAATAAGGCCAGGAAATTGACACTGAGATAAACTGTGCCTTTAATTATGTGTCGTCTTATCCCATGAAGACTTTTAAAATTATTACTACAATCAAGAGGCAGGACTATTCCAACACCACAAAGATCTTGCTCATGCCGTCGCCTTTAGTCATGCTGTTTCCTTCCTCACAGTATCCTTAACCCTTGGCAACCACTAATCTGCTCTCCATTTCTATAAATTTGTCACTTTGGAATGTTTTATATATTGATTCTTATAGATTGTGACCTGCTGAGATTGGCTTTTTTCCCCTACTCAGCACAATGGCCTTGAGATCTACCCAAGTAATTGTATGTATCTGTAGTTTGTTTCTTTTTATTACGTGGTATTCTGCATTATGGACATATTGCAGTTTCTTTAATCATTCACCTATCGTATGACATTTTGGGGGCTTTTTGGCTGTTAAAAATAAAGGTGCTGTGAAAAATTGTGTGCAATTTTTGTGTGTACCTAAATTTTCATTTATCTGGGATAAATACCCAGGAGTGCAATTGTTGTACCATATAACATGGTTAGCTTTTAAAGAAACTACCAAACTATTTTCCAGAAATGTAGTACCATTTTATGTTCCCACAAGCAATGTATGAGAGACCCAGATTTTCCGCATCCTTGCCAGTATTTGATATTGTCACGATTTTTTTATTGTCACTGTTCTGATAGGTGTGCAATGGTGCCTCATTGTGGTCTGGTTTTTTTGTGTGTTTTTTTTTTAGTTGGAATTTTACTCTGTCACCAAGGCTGGAGTGCAGTGACATACTCACAACCACCCCAGCATAGACCTGCTGGGCTCTGGCGATCCTTCTGCCTCAGCCTTTCAAGTAGCCAGAACTATAGGTGTGGTACTATGCCCGGCTGATTTTTGATGTATTGTAGAGACGAGGTCTTGCCAAGTTGCCTGGACTGGTCTTGAACCCGCAGGCTCAGGCGATCCACTCGCCTCGTCCTCCCAAAGTGCTGGGATTACAGGCTCAGCCACCGAGCCTGGCCATCACGGCCTCACAGTGGTCTTAATGTGCATTTTCCTAATGACTAGAGATGTTCAATATTTTTATGTCCCTATTTTTCATACACTTATCTTCTTCAACAAAATATCTATTCCTGTCTTTTGTCCATTTCCTTATTGGATTATTACTTTGGTACAGCTGAGTTTTAAGAGTTCTTTAAAGACATGAGTCCTATATCAGATACATGGTTTGCAAAAATCTGTTCCAGTATTTTGCTTATCTTACCTTTTTTATTTTTGGTCACGTTACATTTTATTTATTTATTTTTAATTTTTTTTTAAAGATGTGGGGTACAATTCAGGATTAGGTATACAAACGTTGATTATGCAGGTACCCTTGTTGATGAGGTGTGCCCCTCCCATCCCTAGCAGTTTCCCTCAACCGCCAATCCCACGCCTCCTCCCCTGGCAGTTTCCCACTACTGCCAATTCCTTTCTTATAGTATTATGATAATTGTTCAAGGTCTGCTTATGAGTGAGAACATATGGTACTCTGTTCTTTGTTTCTGTGATAGATCACTGAGTATGATCAACTCTAAATCCATCCAAGTTGCAAAGTCCAACGCTTGTCCTTCTTTGCGGCTGCATAATATTCCATTGTGTATACGTACCACATTTTTCTTTATCCAGTCCAGCTTCAATGGGCAGCATGGTTGGTTCCATGTTTTTGCTATTGTGAATAGAGCTGCAACAAACATTCGTTTGCAGGTATCTTTTTTGTAGAATGATTTGAGTTCCTCTCAGTATATTCCCAATGGGAGAATTGCTGGGATATATGGAAGATCAATTTCTAGTTCTTTCAGAAATCATCACACTGCTTTCCAGAGAGGTTGTACTAGTTTTCATTCCCACCAGCAATGTAGAAGCATACCTTTTTCTCCACATCCTCACCAGCATCTGTTGTTATTTGTTTTATTTATTTTTATTCTTTTATTTTTAAGACAAGGTCTTGCCAAGTTTTCCAGGTTGGTCTTGAACCCTTGTACTCAGGCAATCCTCTCACCTCGGCCTCCCAAAGTGCTGGGATTACAGGCTTGAGCCACTGCACCCAACCCCCTGTTTGTTTTATTAATGATGCTTATCTTTTCATCCTCTTACAAGGGTCTTTTGGATAGCAAAAGTTTTTAATTTTAATACAATTCAATTTTTTGATTTTTCTTTCATAAATCTTGCTTTTGGTGGCATGTCTAAGAACTTTTTACCAAATCCTAGATCTTGAAGAGTTTCCCCTATGTTTTCTTCTCAAAGTTTTATGGTTTTACATTTATATCTATGTTTTATTATGAGTTAATTTTTTGCATAAGATGTGACATTTAGGTCAAGGTTAATTTTATTTGTTTGTGAATATCTACTTTGTTGATAAAGATTGTCCATCTCCTATTGAATTGCTTTTGCACCTTTGTCAAAAATCAGTTGCGCATATCTGTGGGTCTGTTTCTGGATTTCCTATTTTTTCCATTGATCTATATGTCCATCTCTCTACCAATACCATTCAGTCCTGACTACTGCAGCTAAGTAACAAGACTTGAAACTAGGTAGACTGAGTTTTTCCCATATTATTCCCTTTTTGAAAATTATGTTAGCTTCCTAGTTCCACTCTTTTTTCCATGTAAATTTTAAAATAAACTGTGTATATCTATAATAAATTTTGCTGGGATTTCGATAGGAATTGTGTTAAAACTGTATAGGCATTTGGGAAGAATTAACATCTTTGCTATATGGGAGTCTCCCAATCTACGAACACAATTTATGTTCACACTTATTTAGGTCTTTGATTTTTTTCCTTTCATTAGCATTTTATAGTTTCAAGCGTATAAGTTCTGAACATGCTTTGTTAAATTCAAACCCAAGTGTTTCATTCTATTGTATAACTACAAATGGTATTATGTTTTAAATTTCTTTTTATGCCTGTTCATTGCTAGTGTATGAAAGTATAATTGACTTTTGTATGTTAATCTTTTATTCTGTGACCTAACCGAACTCACCTATTGGTTCTAGAAGTTTTCTTAATTGGTTTTTTTGTTTGTTTATTTGTTTTTGGTGGATTCCTTGAAATTTTTTTATGCAGAGAATCATGCTATCATCACATGGAGGCAGTTTTAGTTCTTCCTTTTATTTCTTTTTCTTGCCTTATTGTGCTAGCTCGAATGTCCAGGACTATGTTCAGTAGTAGTGGTGAGATGGGACTTCCTTGGTTTGATCCTGATCTTAAGAGAAAGCATTCAGTCCTTCATCATTAAATATAGCATTAGTTGTAGAATTTTTTTTTTAAGTTTTCTTAAAATCAATTTTAGGTAGTTCCTCTTATTTCTAGTCTTCTGATCATTGTTATCATGAATAGGTTCAGAATTTTATAAAGTGTTTTCTGCATCAATTAATAGAATCAAGTGATTTTTTCCCCCCTTTATCTTGTTAATATGGTGGATTACATTGATTTTGAATGCTGAACCAGTCTTTCATCCCTGGAATAAACACCATGAGGTCAGAGTGTATAACTCCCCACTGATACAGTGCTGAAATATATTTGCTAATATTTTGTCAAGAATTTTTGCAATTATATTCATAAAGGCTATTGGTCTGTAGCTTTCTCTCCCCCTCCCTCCCCATCTGTCTTTTGTGTGTGCTCTTATGTCTGATCTTGATATCAGGATAATTTTGGCTTCCTAAAATTAATTGGAAAGTATTTCCACTTCTGTTTTTGGGACTAGAGCAAGTAGAATAATTTCTTCTTTAAATGTTTGGTAGAATTCTACAGTAAAACTTGGAGATTTCTTTTTCTGAAGTTTTAAAATTAGATTCAATTCAAATTATCTATTTCATACTGTGTGAGTTGGGGTAGTTTGTGTTTTTTGAAGAATGGTTTATTTTACCTTAAGTTGTCTAATTTATGTGTGTAGTATTCTCTTATTATGCCTTTGATGTCTGTAGGAGCTGTAGGGATATTTCCTGTTTTATTCCTTAATATTAGTAATTTGTGTTTCCTCTTCCTTTTAATTTGTCAGCTTTGATAGAGATTTGTCAATTTTATTGATTTTTTTTTTCTAAAAAAGCCCATCTTTTGGGCAACCCCTTCAGGTCCCCTCCCTCTGTGGGAGCTTTTCTGTCCTCTTAATAAACCTGCTTTAAAAAAACAAAAAAACAAAAAAAATCTTTTTCTTTCACTGATCATCTCTATTTTTTTCTGTTTTCAGTTTCACTGATTTCTACTCTTCTTTATTATTTCCTCCCTCTGCTTTCCTTGGGTTTATTTTGCTCTTCTTTTTCTAGATTTTTGAGGTAAAATTCTAGATTTTAATTTGAGACACTTTGCTGCTCTTTAATGTAAGCTTTTAGTACTATACATTTCCCTTTAACACTGTTTTTGCTGCATCTCACAAGTTTTGACATTTTCATTTTATACAATTCAATGTAGTTTTGATTTCCATTTAGATTTCCCCTTTGACCAATGGATTATTTAAAAGAGACTTTAGTTTTCAAGTGTTTGTTTTTCTATTATATTTCTGTTTTTGATTTCTGCTTTGATTTCGTTATGGTATGATACACCCTGTATGATTTAATTCTTTTAAATTTGTTGAGATTTAATGGGCCAGGATGTTATCCTTCTTGGTGTATATTCTGTGATTACTTGAAAATAATGCTGTGACTTCTGAAAGATGGCGACCAGACAGGTTGGACTGTAAGAGTCTCTGTAAAAGCCAGTGTCAATAATGACTCTCGGAGTGAGTAAGTGTGTGCTGGTGGGTGAGTGAAAATCCATCTGAGGGGAGACTCGTGTTCATGCACCCGGAGGTGACTGCAAACCCTCTCCACCCTGAGATCGGAGCCACTGGTGTGCAGGATCGTCTGCCATTCTTGTGACTCTCCTGAGAACAGTCTGCCTAATACAGCTGATTCCTACCACCTGGTACCTGGTGACACCATCACCTGTGACAGCAAAGCAGCTGGAGCCCTGATCCCATTGGTGGAGAGAGAAGATCTGGGAGAGCTGGAGAGGAGCCTGATCCCCTGTGAGGAAATGCTGACAAGTCATTTTCTCTGTCCTAGGACCAGGCAGAGACCTGCATTGCCCTGCCCAGCTCCACCCAGCCTCCAACATGGGACCTAAGGTAATCTCATCAAACTTGGAGAGACAGACATCCCTCCCCTACGCTGAATCTGACACAGGCAGGTGGCAGACTGAGTGGCAGACTTGATAGGTGGACTTAATAGGGCTTCTCTCAGGCTGGGTCAGATGCCCCAGGCCTACTGTGGGCGGAAGGTGGATCAGATCTGGACTCCCAGTGAGCCTACTCTGAGAACAGAGGGGAGGGGCTAGAGATCAGAGCCGAAAGGAAGTTGGACTTATAGGAACCACCACAGAGTGAGTTTTTTCCTATCGTTTTTTTGTCTGTTTGTCTTACTATTTTTGTTTGTTTGTTTTTAGTTTTAGTTGTTTTCTCTCTTTCAGTTTTCAATAACATTCTTGTACTTGCTTTGTTACTGTTATTTTATTGCTTTTTTTTAAAGATTTTCTATCTGTGTATGAGTATTTTTGAGGGAAGGTATAGCAATACTTTGTATGACTGTGTGCATGTTTTAGTTTTTTTTTTACTCTTTTCTGCCTTTTTTTGTATCTTTTTTCATTTGTTGGTTCGTACATCTGTCTATTTTCCCTCTAGCTCCTCTCTCCCCACCTTCCTCTCATCCTCCTCTTCCTTTTTCCTACCTCATTTTGCTTTCAGGGAGCAAACCTATACCCCCACTGCATGGACAGATTGTAAGGCAGTGGGCAATGAGTTCCAGGGTCCCACACAACTATCAGTGGATATGGGATCTGCAGATACTTTCTAAATCACAGCTCCTCCCTCAATTAATTCTCAAAACTGCAGAAAGTATAGCCATCTACCACAGTCCAGCTTAAGAATTGAACAGAGCCAGAGGATCCACATAAGGAAGAATAGGAGATTGAGAAAGCAGAAGTAAAATCTACCTCCCCAATCCCTGAAAAACAGAATTAAAGAAGTGGGGGCGGGCAGGGAGGAAAATCTACAAAAATGAAGAAAAACCAAAAGAAGAATATGGGTCTCACACAGCCCCCTGAGAGGTCAGACACTGAGAATACAGACTTCAGAATGCAAACAATGAAGAGCTCCCAAAGTGACTGGTCTCAAACCCAAACTCAGATATCAAGACAGTAATAGAGAGAATAAATAGACTTGAGGAGAGACAAGAGGAAAGAATGAAGGAGTTGATAACTGAGATCACAGGAATAAAGAATACAGTGAATGAAATAAATAACAAACTGATAAGCATGGAAAGCAGAATTAGCCAAGTAGAAGAAAGAATCTCAGAGCTTGAGGACCAAAATATGGAACTACCCAAACTGTCAAAAACATAGAAAAGAAGTTTAAAAAGACAGAGTAAAACCTTAAAGAGATGAGTGATTATTTCAAGAGACTGAATAAAGATTCATTGGATTACCTGAGGCAGCAAGAGAGACAGAGACCACCCTGGAACAAACATTCCATGAAATTATCTAAGAAAACTTCCCTCATCTCATCAGTGATGGAGCAATTCAAACAAAAGAGAATCAGAGAACCCCTGCAAGACAGCAAATGAGTAGACCAACTCCTAGACACAGTAATTCACCTACACAAAGTAGGTATAAAAGAAAAAATCCTAAAAGCAGCAAGAGAAAAAGATCAGACTGTCTACAAGAGAAGACCAATTAGAATAGCAGGAGACTTATCTACAGAAATACTTTAAGCAAGGAGAGCTTGGAGCCCAATCTTCAAAGTTCTCAAGGAAAAACAATTTTGACCAAAAATTATCTACCCAGCTAAGCTAAGCTTCATCTGTGATAGGGAATTAAAATCTTTTCCAGACATTCAATCCCTAAGAACTTATGCTGCCTCCAGACCAGCTCTACAAGAAACACTTAAGAAAGTATTAAACATAGAAGAAAGGAAAAAAAGAACAACAACAACTTTCACAAAAATGCAGGAAAAAGATTGAAAACACACACATGAATCAATCCAAAAATCAAAAGAAAGAAAACATACAAATAGCAACAACAACAACAAACTCCATAAGAACCTCATGACAGGCATAAACTCTCACATTTCAATAATTAGCCTGAATGTGAATGGGCTAAATGCACCACTAAAAACACATAGAATGGCATAATGGATAAAATATCATGAGGCAGCAATATATTTCTCCAAGAAACTCAACTCACCAGAAAGAACACTCACAGACTCAAAGTAAGAGAATGGGAAACAAAATTTCAGGAGAATGGAACACAAGAAAGCAGGAGTCACAATCTTTTTTTTTTTTTTTGAGTTGGAGTCTCATTCTGTCGCCCAGACTGGAGTGCAGTGGCTGCTCCCAGCCACCGCAGCCTAGACCAACTGGGCTCCGGTGATCCTTCCTCCTCAGTCTTCCAAGTAGCTGGAATTACAGGCATGCGCTACTACACCCGGCTAATTTTTTTATTTATTGTAGAGATGAGGTCTCGCCAAGTTGCCCAAGTGGGTCTCAAACCCGTGGGCTCAGGCAATTCACTCACCTCAGCCTCCCAAAGGCACGGGATTACAGGCTGAGCCACCGAGCCCGGCTGAGTCACAATCTTAATATCAGACAAAATACCCTTCAAGCTATCAAAAACTAAAAAGATACAGAAGATCACTACATAATGACAAAAGGTTCAATTCATCAACAAGAAATATCCGTCCTAAACATATATGCACCCAACATAGGAGCACCAACTTTCATAAAGCAGCTTCTAGGTAACTCAAAAAAGATATTGACTCTAACACTATCATAGCTGGGTCTTAAATATCTCACTCACAACCCTAGACAGATCATCAAGACAAAAAATCAACAAGGAGATTCAAATCTTCAACATGACACTTAACCAAATGGACTTATTTGATACCTACAGAATACTCCACCCACAACCACAGAATATACATTCTACTTATCACTACATGGAACATACACTAAGATGATCACATCCTCAACCATACATCAAGTATAAACAAATTTCACAAGGTTGAAATCCTGCCATGCACCTTCTCAGACCACAGTGGAATGAAAATAAATATCAACACCAACAAAGCTCCCCTCAAACCCACAAAGACATGGACACTAAACAGCATGATACTAAACAATTCCTGGGTCAACATGGAAATCAAAACAGAGATTAAAATATACCTGGAAACAAATGAAAATGAAGAAACATCTTACCAAAACCTCTGGGATGCCATAAAATCAGTACTAAGAGGGGAATTCATATCTCTACAAACACATTGAAGAACAAGGAAAGATCACAAGATAATAGCGGCACAAATCACCTAAGGGAGCTGGAAAAGCAAGACCAACAAAACCCTAACTTCAGTAGAAGAATCCAGATCACCAAAATAAAAGCCCAAATTCACGACATAGAAGACAAAAAGATAATACAAAAAATCAATGAAACAAAAAACTTGTTCTTTGAAAGGATAGACAAAATTGATGGTCCCCTAGCTAGACTGACCAAGAAAAAACCAAATAAACACAATTAGAAATGCAAAAGGTTAAGTCACAACTGACCCTGGAGAAATACAAAAGATTACCGGAGACTACTATATACACGTATATGGAAACAAACTTGAAAACCTAAAGGAAATAAAGGGCTTTCTGACATCACACAACCTCCCCAAGTTGAAGCAAGAAGAAATCAAGACACTACATAAGCCAATAACAATTTAGGATATTGACTATGTCATAAGAAAATTACCTACAAAAAAAGCACCGGACCAGATGGCGTTTCAGCATAATTCTATAAAATATACAAGGAGGAACTGATACCAATTCTACTGAAGGCATTCCAGGCAATCGAGAAAGATGGAACACTTCCCTAATCATTTTACAAATCTAACTTCACATGGATAATCAAACCAGGTAAAGATCCAACAAAGAAAGAGAACTACAGATCAATATCCTTGATGAACATTAATGTTAAAACTCTTAACAAGATTCTAGCAAATCAAATTCAAGAACACATCTCAAAAATCATCCACCATGACCAAGCAGGCTTTATCCCCGGGATGCAGGGCTGTAAGACCCTAAATGTAATTAAATACATCAACAGATGTAAACAAAAAACACATGATTATATCATTAGACTTGGAAAAAGTTTTGATAAAATCCAGCACCCCTTCTTGATAAAAACCCTTGAACATCTAGGCATAGTTGGAACATACCCCAAAATAGTAAGAGCCATCTATGAGAAACCCACAGCCAGCATACTGCTAAACAGACAGAAATTGAAACCATTTCCCCTGAAAACCAGAACAAGACAAGGATGCCCACTCTTACTTCTCTTTTTCAACATAGTTTTGGAAGTCCTAGCTAGAGCAATCAGACAAGAGAAGAAGATCAGAGGTGTCCAAATAGGAAAAGGGGAAATCAAGATATCCATCTTTGTAGATGAAATGATTCTATACCTCGAAACCCCAGGAGAATCTGTCAAAAAACCTTGCACTGATAAAGGACTTTGGCAAAGTCTCAGGGTATAAAATCAATGTGCAAAAGATAGTCGCATCTCTATACACAAACAGCAAAGATAAACCCAAATAAAAAGCATAATCCCATTCAAAATAGCCAGAAAAAAAAAAAAAAAAAAAAAAAAAAAAAAAAAAAATACCTTGGCCTCTTCCTAACTAGAGATGTGAAAGAGGTTTACAATGAAAACTACAAAACACTGCTCAAAGAAATCAAAGATAACTCAAACAAATGGAAAAATATTCCATGCTCATGGATTGGAAGAATCAGCATTGTTAGGATGTCCATCCTACCCAAGGCAATCTACAGATTTAATGCAATACCCATTAGATTACCAGCAGCATTCTTCTCAGACCTTGAAATGACAATACAGGAATTCATATGGAAACATAAACGACCATGAATAGTCAAAACAATCCTCTGCAAAAAAAAAGAGAGCAGGAGATATCACACTCCCAGACTTTGAACTTTATTGTAAAGCTACAATAACCAAACCATATGCCTAGATGTTCAAGGGTTTTTATCAAGAAGGGGTGCTGGGTTTTATCAAAAGTTTTTTCTGCATCTAATGATATGATCATGTGGTTTTTGTTTTGACATC
>NW_007246033.1:165579-166112 GCF_000164805.1 Carlito syrichta
CAACTCAAAAAATAACAGCTGCTGGAGAGGGTGTGGTGAAAAGGGAACACTTTTACACTGTTGGTGGGAATGTAAACTAGTGCAGCCTCTGTGGAAAGCAGTGTGGCGATTCATAAAAGCTCTAAAAATTGACCTTCCATATGACCCTGCAATCCCCTTACCGGGAATATACCCTGAAGAACACAAATCACTCTGTAAAAAAGATACCTGCACACGTATGTTTATCGCAGCGTTGTTCACAATAGCAAGAACCTGGAAACAACCATGCTGCCCATCAAAAGAGGACTGGATTAAAAAAATGTGGTACATATACACAATGGAATACTACGCAGGCATAAAAAAGAACAAAATCATGAATTTCGCAGCAACTTGGATGGAATTAGAGTCTATAATACTGAGTGACCTCTCACAGAAACAAAGATCCAAGTATCACATGTTCTCACTCATATAATGGACCTTGAACATCCAATGTAATACTATAAGAAAATGACTGACGGTACTGGGAAACTATGGGGGGGGAGGGGGATGGAATT
>NW_007246033.1:166572-188340 GCF_000164805.1 Carlito syrichta
TACAAGAACAGGCATATAGACCAATGGAACAGGATAGAGATTCCAGAAGCAAAACCTCAGTTTCTTAACCAACTCATCTTTGACAAAGCCTCCACCATCAACCACTGGGGAGAGGAGAACCTATTCAGTACATAGTGCTGGGAAAACTGGCTGACCACATGCAGAAGATTAAAACAAGACTCCTACCTATCATCATACACAAAAATCATCTCTAAATGGATCAAAGACCTAAACATAATACCTCAAACTATAAGAGCCTTAGAAAATGCAGGAGATGGAAATTGGAACTGGCAACCAATTCCTGATCAAAACCCAAGTGCCCATGCCATAAGAGATAGTATAGACAAGTGTGACTTCATCAAACTGAATAACTTCTGCAAAGCCAAAGAAACTATCAAGAGAGGGAAAGACAGCCCACAGACTGAGAGAAAATATTTGCCAACTGTATGTCTGACAAAGACCTAACATCTGGGATCTACAAGAAACTCAAACATGCTGAAAAGAAAAAACAAATAAGCAAACAAACAAAAACAGCCCCAATACAAAGTGGGTGAAAGATATGAATAATCAGTTCTCAAAAGAAGACATATGAGCAGCCAACAGATACATGAAAAAATGCTCAGCCTCACTAGTCATGAAAGAAATTCACATTAAAACTTCACTGAGATACCTCCTAACTCCAGTCAGGATGGCTATCATCAGTAACTTAAAAACAATAGATGCTGAGGAGGATGTTGCAAAAGGGAACACTGCTGCACTGTTAGTGGGAGTGTAAACTAGTACAGCCTCTATGAAAAACAGTGTGGCAATTCCTAAAAGATCTAAAAATTGACCTTCCATATGACCCCACAATCCTCCTACTGGGAATATACCCAGAAGAACTCAAATCACTCTATAAAAAAGATACCTGCACATGTATGTTTATTGCAACATTGTTCACAGTAACAAGAACATGGAACCAACTGTGCTACCCATCAAAAGAGGACTAGATAAAAATAAAATATGGTACATGTACATGATGGAATATTATGCAGCCATAAAGAAGAACAAAATCATCAACTTCACAGCAACCTGGATGGACTTAGAATCTATAATACTGAGTGATTAAAAGGGGGAAAACATAATGCTGCTTTTATTGGATGGAGTTTTCTATAATTGTCAATTTAGCTTTTTGTGTTTGATGGTATTGTTGAGTTTTTCTAGGTCTTTGCAGCTTTTCATTCAATTGTTTTATCAGTTGTTGAGGGAGGAGTATTGAAGTACCCAACTATAACTGTAGATTTATCTATTTCTCATTTAAGTTCTATTAGTTTTTGCTTCACATATTCTGTACCTGTGATACATGGTGTATATTCATTTAGAATTGCTATGTCTTTTTGGTGAATATGTCCCTCTCTGTTCCTTGTAATTTTCTTTGCTTTGAAGTCTACTTTTTCTGATGTTAAAATAGCCATCTTTGCTTTCTTTTGATGAATACTTGCATGTCATATCTTTTTCTCTCCTTCTACTTTCAGTGTACCCTTATCATTATATTTGAAGTAAGCTTCTTGTAGACAGTATGTACTTGGGTTATCTCTTTTATTTTTTATTCATTCAGTTAATCTCATTTTCTTCCTTTGTATAGTTAGACCATTTGCATTAAATGTAATTGTTGATATATTATAGCATGTTTACCATTTTATTTTATTTTATGTTTGCTTTTTCTGTTTTTCATTTCTCTTATTCTTTTTTTCCCTTTTCTGTGGGCTACTTCAACATTTGAAAAATATCTATTTTGGCTTATCTGCAGTGTTTTTGAATGCAACTCTTTGTAGAGCATTTTTAGTGGTGCTCTTGGTATTGTATTATATTTACATGACTTATCACATCTACTGTTGTTAACAGTTTATCAGTTTAAGTGAAATGCTAAAAATCTTCCCTTCCTTTGTGTCCTTTACTTTAAAATATAAATATACAATGTAATTTTTAAGTTTAAATTTAAGTTTTAATTTTACATTTAGAATCCCATCAGACTGTATTATAATTTTTGTCTCAACAGTCAAACATTATTTAGAAAACTCAAAAAAGAAAATCTATTTTAGTTACCCATGTTTTTTGATTTCTGTCTCTTTCTTCCTTCATAATGCTTCAAGATTTCCTTAAAAAATGATTATTTTCTGTTTAGAGGACTCTTTAGCCATTCTTTTAGGTAGGTCTACTGGTGATAAAGTATCTTAGTTTTCCTTCATCTGAAATTGCCTTGGTTTTTCTTTATTCCTGAGGAATATTTTTGCTGAATATTGTATTCTGGGTTGACAGTTCTTTTCTTTCAGCACTTTAAAAATGTGCCACTTTCTTCTGCCTCTCATGGTTTCTGATGAGAAGTTTGTCACTCAAATAATTTTTTCCCCATAGGTGTTGCATTTTTCTTGTTACTTTCAGGATATTTTTCCTTTGTCTTTAGTTTTCAGAAGTTTGACTGTAATGTGCCTCAGTATTGATTCCTTAGCATTTATCTTGCTTTGCCTTCACTAATAGTTTATACTTTTGCTAAATTTGGGAAATTTTCAGCCATTATTTTTTCAAATACTTTTTAGCCACAATCTTTTTCTTCTCTCCTCCTTAGTCTCCAAAAACATGAATGTTACATATTTTGTTATAATCCTACTGACCTCTAAAGCTCTATTCACTTTTTAAAAATTTATTTTCTTTCTATCTTTTAAATTGGGTATTTTTTTTTTTTTGAGTTGGAGTTTCACTCTGTCACCCAGACTGGAGTGCAGTGGCCACTCCCGGCCACTGCACCCTCGACCTGCTGGGCTCCGGCGATCCTTCTGCCTCAGCCTTCCAAGTAGCTGGAACTACAGGCGCACGCTACTATGCCCGGCTAATTTTTTGCTTTTATTTTGGAGATGAGGTCTCACCAAATGGCCCAGGTGGGTCTTGAACCTGTGGGCTCTGGCAATCTACTCACCTCGGCCTCCCAAAGTGCTGGGATTACAGGCTGAACTGGGTATTTTTAATTATATTCAAGTATCTTCTGATCTTTTTTAAAGGAGGTCCTCTAATTTCACTGTTGAGGTCATCCATTGAAATTTTTATTTTGGTTTATTTTCATTCTTCTAATTTCCTTTTTTTCCTGAGACTTTCTCTTTTTTTTTTTTTTCCATTAGTTTCTGGCATGTCATAGTTGCTCATTGAAATATTTTTATGATGGTGCTGCCTTGTTGCTGCTAGGTGAAGGTAGAAATTCATGCCTCTGTCAACAATTGCTGAGGAGGGACTTCTTATAACTGTTGGGAGGAAGCTGGGAAGTCTGGTTTGCCACTAAGCCTCTGCTGATATCACCCTGGCTAGAAGGGGCATGAAGACTCATTACTGCTCTCTTCTTTATCTCTACTGATATTTTGAGTTGGAGTGGCCTGATTACTGTTGGATGGTAGTGAAAGTTCTGACTCTTCACTAAACTTTCTCTGATTCCACTCCAGTGAGGAGAGAAGGAGTACTTTATTACTGGTGGGGAGGATAAAAACTCAGACTCTCCTTGTGATCTTCACGGACACCATTGTGTGATGAGTGATGGGGGAATTTTATCGCATGGTGAAGAAATTCTCAACTGTCTATTTTCCTTTTCTAACATACTTAAGTAAGATTGTTGGGGTACCAGCCGGGCTCAGTGGCTCAGCCTGTAATCGCGCGCCTTTGGGAGGCTGAGGTGAGTGGATTGTCTGAGCCCGTGGGTTCGAGACCCGCCTGGGCAACTTGGCGAGACCTCATCTCTACAATAAATCAAAAATCAGCCGGGCGTGGTAGCGCGCACCTGTAGTTCCAGCTATTTGGAAGGCTGAGGCGGAAGGATTGCTGGAACCCAGCAGGTCGAGGCTGCGGTGGCCGGGAGCAGCCAGTCTGGGTGACAGAGTGAGACTCCAACTCAAAAAAAAAAGAATGTTGGGATACCTGGCAAGGGTAGAGGATTCAGTTTTTGCTGGTGGGATTGGGGGTGAGATCACAACTTTCTCTGTGGCTGTTATTATTTAAGTATCTTCTATCTGGCTAGGATATCACTTTTCTTATCCTTTGTCTAGAGAGAGCAAGCTTTTGCTGAGGCTTTTTTTTTTTTTTTTTTTTTTTTGGGTCAGTCAGTACTGTTGATATTTCTGGGTTGCTAGCTTCCCTAGCACCTAGTCTGGGATATTTGAGACAAAAAGTAAACCCAAGGAACTCACTACCATGTTATTCTTCAGGTCCCAAGTTCCTTAGCAGGTTTGACTACTTCTCTTGATCTCATCTTCAGTTTTCACTTATGTTTGAAATGTATGGAATATTACTCCATCCTTTTGGAGACAGAAAACTCAATGTTTTTAAAGATAGTTGATTCTAAAAAAAGTACAGCCAGGGTTGAGAACAACCTAACTGTTTAACACTGGAAGATTATATAGTCTCTCCCTTTGTAAAAGAGTCTCAATTTCTACTTCTGTTGGGTTTGAAACCATTTTCAAATCTTTTTATTATATGTGTACTTTCTCTTGCCCAACAGTGAAAATACTTTGAAGAGGAGAACAACACCTTCCCATTCTTTGGAAGGCAGGAAAGCCTTGTGGCATGGACAGTGCCTTTGGAAGCAGGATATTTGTGTTACAATGAAATCTTGGGCAAAATTCTTAGCTTTTAAAAATTCAATAAAAATTAATTTGTGATATTGTCAAAAGTAAATATATATAAAAGACCCATCACAGTAGGTCTAACACATTATGTATGTTTAAATATTAGTTCTTTCTTTCCATGGTCATGTTCCAATTATCACTTGAAAAATGATTAAGGAAGCCAAACACTTAGATTGGGTGTTTGGGTCAGAGAACTTACCCTGAAAGCCTCTTAACACATGGACCTAATAATAGCTAGAAAAAAACAAGTTCTAGGGGAGATGTCCTTGTAAGAATAGAAATATGGATTTTTAAAAATTGATCCAAAGTAAAAGGTATGGTAGAATATGGGTGCATGTCAATAAGAAAGACTATTGAGGGTATAAAAGACAAATGAAAGTGATTGGTTATGGTGTGATTGATTAGAGAAGGAAGTAAAACTATGAGCAGGGAGTAAAAGACAGGGGAAAAAGTTAGAGGTTAAGGTTAAGGGTCTAAAAATTACATTAGGTAAAATTCTTTCTACTTCTCTGAAGGTACATTTTCATTTTATTTTGGGGATTCCTTTTCTTGACTTTTTCCTTCTATGTTGCTGTAATTTGAGCTTCTGTCACCTTCTTCCCATATATACTGACCCTGGGTAATCTTGTCCAATTTCACAGTTTCACCATCTTACAAAAAAGCTGAAGGATTCAAACTCACGTATCGAATCTCTGATTATTACTGAATGTCTCCATTTAAATGTCACATAGGCCTTTTCCATTTCAGCATGTCCAAATCTTTCTCTCCTCTGTGTTCTCTATCTCATTAAACAGCACCATCATTGATTCAGACCTTAAAATCAGAAACTTAGCCATCATCTTTTAATCTTCTCTTTCACATAACACATTCAAGCAACAACACACTTATGTTGATTTTTTCCTTCAGAAATTTCTGAAGAATTATATAAGCACTAAGGAAAGTCATGTTGGATTAATGTTAAAATACGTCAGAAGAGACATGAAATACTCTCCCCAGTCTCAAAACTAATTTCCCCTAGGGGTATTTTACTCTATGCTTGTGGATGCCTGATGGAATTGTTAGTATTGTCCTTTATGTCTCTATTAGTTATTGCCAGTATTTAAATTTTCAGTTTTGTATTCTTTCTAGACCTTCATATCCTCTCATACCTTCTCTGCTCTTGTCACTTTGTTTTGTTTCCTCTTTTCAACTTTATGGTACTGCTGCTACAAGTTGAATTTTTATTTATCTCCCAACACTCACCATGTTAGTTAGGGCTAGGTTATGCTGAAGTAAACTCTTAGTTGCTTATAGAAACAAAGGTTTATTTATTTTGTTCCTGTTACATTGTCCATGATGAGTTTGCTAAGTGTTTTCTCCTTCCAAGTTTGAGTGAGGCTGATGGAGTCTCTACTGTCCAGAGGATTGTCAGTTACTGTAGCATAAGGAGGGGAGGAAACAAAGCACTGTCCCTAAAATGCTTCTGCCTGACAGTGATACACACCAATAGAGGCCATCCTTCAATGACCAAAGCATATTACATTACCATGCCCAACTTCAAGTAGGGAACTGGAGTTTTGCCCTATGACATGAAGGTGAAACACTGGAGAGCTGGTGAACATATTTATTTCTAGCATGACTACCAGACTGTTGGCTATTCTGCTGGAAGTCCTGCTTTCTTTCCATCTTCCCTTCCTTCCTTTGACTTTTTAAAAATGACTGGAAAAACATTCCAGGAATGATACAAAACTGGAAAACCAAACATTCGTACTATAGGATGATTACAAGTATTGAAAAATAAAAATTGATTTGTTAATGCACCATACTGTAACTGCATAGCTAGTGATTCTGAGTGCAGCCTGCTTGACAGCAGTGATCCAAAGAGTTAGCATTTTAGTAAATACCAAAACCACATCTCTTAACACCTATTCCACAGCTCTAGGGTGCTGGTGCTCATTGTTATCAGTTGCATTAATCACCATGGCAATTGATGAATGTAAAAATTCAATATATAATATTTTCTTCTGGTGTTTTAACATTTTTGGTTCTGAAGAATACCTTTTTGTCTGTCAGTTTCTTTCTCTGTCAGTCTCTGTTATTTTGTTAAATCTATGCAACAAGAAAACACTCTATTTTCTGTAATTTAAAATATTTAATACCGATTTTGGTATTAAGAAAAAAAATTTAAAAAGCTTTTTACCAAGTCTAATTTATTTGAAAAAGTTTGAATATTGACTCAAACATAATTTGTATGAAAATTCTGACTATAAAAACAGAATTTCATAGTTCACCTATTACACACACATATGTATTAAATAAAATTCCTTTCATGTCTCCTTATATGTATGCTCACATTCACAACCCTAGTACTATGTCTCCAGAAGCAAGACAGAGCATCATGGCTGATACTCTATCTCAATGTGATGATAGTCTATTTTCACACTGCAATGAGAAAGACCTATCTGTTAGATATCTACTGGGACTACTAATCTCATAATAGACCACCTGCTAACATTAGACCAATGTTAAGAGTAAAGCAGATTGAAATGAACTCTAAGTTATAGTATATGATAATGGCAAATACAAGCATGCGCGCGCACATGTGTGTATACATATATAGGCTCAAAAATCCAAAATCTGAAATACTCCAAAATCTGAAACTTTTTGAACACTACCATAAAGGCACAAGTAGAAAATTTTTTATACCTGACCTCATATAATGAGCTACAGTCAAAAATGCAGTAAAAACTTTGTTTCATGCACAAAAATATTAAAAATATTGTCAAGATAAGGGATATTCAACCCATACGTGTCTGAGTGTGTGTTTCTGTGTGTATACCAACCAAATTACCATGTCGTTCTTTCGCCTACTGTGCCCTGTGTCTAATATCCACACCTGCCCCATTTCCCGCTTCCCATGGAGTGATCCCATTTTTCGTTACCAGCACTAGGTCACCTTCATGTCCCTTAGACTCAGTGGGAGACTTCCAACCTACTGTGTTCAGACTAAGTAGAAAGTTATCCTATAACCATGTATTTAAAGAAAGAAATTGCCTTACAATCATTTGAAACAAAGCCAATTATTACCTTTAAAAAGCTACCTGCTTTCAATTAAGCAGGAAATTATCTAAGAAGCCACTTAATTTGCTTTGGTCTGTAGTCCCACAACTGCTTTATGCTGAGTGGAGCATGAAATTAAATATGTAACAACTATCCTAATGGTTATGTTTCAGAATGCCAGCATTTTAGAATCTTAGGTATACTGAATGGTAACAAATACAAAAAGTACAAATCAAAGAATATGTCTATATTGAATTTGAGAAAAAATATATAATATTATTAATGCCCTCTATATTTTCAGTTAGAAGCATTACTTTAAAAAAAAATCTTCTATTGTGTTCACAGGAAGAGTTGTAGTGCATGTGTGGAAAATCTTTCAGACTTACAATAAAGTGCATTTTTTTCTCATGGAAATTTTTACTCTATTTTCTTGGGTCCAAATGTAAAATAGATTATGCAAGGATATATTAAAAGGAGAAAGTAATAATGAATTTTTACCATTTGTTGAAAAAATGCTAATACTAATCCCTTGTTCGAGGGATTCGTCTTTGTTTGGAACCGAGAAGACATACTATTTGCAATGGAGAAACTGTTTATGTCGACATATAAGGGCACTAGTTTATGCAGGAAATTTCAGAAGCATTACTCAAATGACACTTCAATCAGTTCTTAACAATGTTGTAAATGCTAGATGGTTCTCAGCGCCTCTTATTTATTTAAAACATTTTTTTACAACTTTAAAAGTATTTTAATATTAGATAAATCTTTTCAAACACTAATCATATTATGACTAAACCTTTTTTAAAAATCTCTGTATAAATGTGGATAAAAGCATCCTTGTTCTATTGTTACTTATTTCAAACCAATCCTTTCCTTCCTTCCTTCCTTCCTTCCTTCCTTCCTTCCTTCCTTCCTTCCTTCCTTCCTTCCTTCCTTCCCTCCGTCCCTTCTTCCCTCCCTTCCCCCTCCTTCCCTCCCTCCCTTCTTTCTAGGAAAAAACGAGGTTAGAAATTCTGCCAGTTTTATTAGGAAAATTTGACAAACAAATAAAAGAATTTAGTTGGATTTCTTTCTCACCATTTGTGAAGAAAGGCAAGTTTGAGCTGAGGTAGCTTGCAAGATTCTTAAGTTACTCAGACAATTATTTAGTGGATTCTAGAGACACTTACTATTCTAGCTTCTATCATTGAATCTGTCTATACTTGGCTATATTATTCAAAAGTATTTTTCAGTTTTATAAACTATTATCTTCAGAAATTCTCTGAGAAGCTACAAAAAAGACACACGATAACTTACGGAATGCTGAGTATTTTTCTAGGACAAAAGATTCTCCTCTTTCTGCATCTATTCTTCAGCTTGTTTGATCAGGGAAAGAGCATAGACTGTAATCACACAGAATCCTTGCATGAGAATCTGGGTGACCTCGAGAGAGCTGCTAAACCTCTCTGAGCTAGATTACTTTAAACTTTAACAGTATTTCATGGGCACTTACAATGAAAATTATTTGTCATAATTGTGAGGATTATTTGAAATAATTTAAGACAAGCATTCAGTAGAGTGACTGATGCATAGCAGGGCTTTGTTATCATGATGTAAGTGCCTTCAATTAATTGGATCATCTCACCCTCCTTTTGTAGCCTCTGTTCTGCTGTGGTAGATCCAATGGCAAGTACTCCATGTCTGTCATTTCATTTAATCCTCTCAATAGTCTAACAAGATAGGTCCTCCTATGATCCTACTTTATAGCTGAAGAAAGCAGAACTCAGAGACTGATGGTGTCTAATGGGCCACTTCAGATAGAGAAAAAGGTAAGGGTGGTATGTTTAATTTTTTCCTCAAACTCAGCCCAAAGTTTTCCCTACTAATAGGACCTATTTACATTACTATCAAACAAAACAGCCTGCAAAATAATTCTCCACTTTAACTATGTGTCATTTGGCCTGGAATGTTAGTGATCAAGTGAAGGACAAATCTTTGAACATAGAATTTGTTTCAGCACAGTCAAATATTTGCTACAATAAGACATTTAGAACAGTCAACTTGCATTTGTTAAATAAGTACTAAAATACAAATTTAAAGATAAAATATGTGCCTTTTCTATAGCTGGGGGTATGATTTATTTATACACCAGGGGGTTTAATTTTTCAATTAATGAGTGGGGTTTTATGCATATGATGTCCATTAGTGTTAATGAATAATATGCGTGTGGCATAATAGATTGCTGTACTAAACACATGGTGCTCCCTGCCAGGAAGCAGATCTGTATATTATAATTTGTACATGTGCTATCACACCTATGAAATCAAGAAAATGAATTAATTACATTCACAAATGTTTGGGAGAACAATAATTTCAAGTGTTAAGCAATTCCTTAAGAAACACTTAGGGGGCCATTGCCTCACTAGACTCTGGTGTGGCCATGTGCTCTTTGAGCTATGGCTGTCACCAGGCTTCCTGGCTTTGGTCCCTCCCCCACCTTGGGGAAGTGAATCTTCTCTCTCCCTTCTCTCTCTCTAATTTACTTTTAAATAAACTTTTCTTTCTTTGCCAAAAAAAAAAGGAAACACTTAGGGAATAATGTTTTACTAGGATATAATTGGGCAATATTTTAAAATTCTCAGTCTGGAGGAAAAGATATATCTTTTTTTTTTTTCTTTTTTTTTTTGATTTGGAATCTCACTCTGTCGCCCAGACTGGAGTGCAGTGGCCGCTCCCGGCCACCGCAGCCTCGACCTGCTGGGCTCCGGCGATCCTTCCGCCTCAGCCTTTCGAGTAGCCGGAATTACAGGCGCGCGCTACCACGCCGGGCTAATTTTTTGATTTATTGTAGAGATGAGGTCTTGCCAAGTTGCCCAGGCGGGTCTCGAATCCGCGGGCTCAGGCAATACACTCACCTCAGCCTCCCAAAGGCACGGGATTACAGGCTGAGCCACCGAGCCCAGCTGGAAAAGGTATTTCATTGAAGGAAGTGAATCTAAAGACATGACCTTAAAAAAATTTGGAACTCTGAAATTTAGAATTGGTTAAATTTAGATTAGAGCAGAGATGTTATTTGCTCTTAGGGCTGTGGGACTTTCTTACCTATCAAAATACTTAACCTTGAGAGACTGACACAGTCCCAGAAAGTATAGTTCCTTATAATTTCTTTTCATGAGAAGTTGACTAGAAAATAAGAAAATGAAAATAATTTTGGTTTCAAGGAGTAACCGACTCTCAAGCTGGTGCAATGTACTAGATTTTATAAATAAATTATTAAAACCTTTGGGTTTACTCTATCTGTATGCTATGACCCAGGGCTACAGAGAGTCAAAGACTTTAGCTCTTTGGTCATTCCCAGTGCCCTGTGGCTGTTACACAAAAGAGAATAGCATCCCTGAGGTACATTCCTGAGGGATTTCTGTATAAGCTTTCTTTCTCTCTTTGCTTCATATTGAACACACACAAATACACACACACTCTCTCTTTCTCACGCATACATACACTTCTATTTTTCCCCAATTTAAAAGATACTTAAGGTGATCAGCAGCAAAGGTTGCAGATGTATATATAATATACATTAATTTTTAAATTTGTATGCCTTTCAGACATCTGTATCAGAAAGTAAACTCAACAGGGAATAAAGGGGAAAATACAACCGCTTAAAATCTGCATTTCCAAAAGGCAATTGTAATTACAGTGCCACTCTCAACTTTATTTAAATTTACTCCCTGCCAACATATGATGCTGACCTTAGCAATGTCATGGTGAATGAGCTAAAAGTTCATGAAAGGGACATCTCTTGTGCAGTCACAAAAATAGAACATTACTGTGGAACATCTAGAATGATTACTAGGACATTTTTCTTACCTAACTTTTTATGACTAGGGAAACCCAGATTCAAATGTTTGTTTTGCTACATTATGCCTCAGTTTCTTTTCTTTTCTTTCTTTTTTGAGTTGGAGTCTCTCTCTGTTGCCTAGGCTGAGTGCAGTGGCACTTTCATGCCCACTCCAGCGTTGACGTGCTGGGCTCTGACAATCCTTCCGCCTCAGCCTTCCGAGGAGCTGGAATTACAGGTACGCGCTAATACGCCCTGCTAATTTTTTTTATTTATGATTGAGACGAAGTCTAGCCAAGTTGCCTGGGCTGGTCTCAAGCCCGTGGACTCAGGCAATCCACGTGTCTTGACCTCCCAAAGTGCTGGGATTACAGGCTGAGCCACCGAGCCAGGCCATGCCTCATGTTTTATGTGTAAAATGAGTATAGGAACATCTGTGTCCTTGCTTTATAAAATAAATGAAATATCATAATGTTTAAAAGATAATAGTATTCTTTAACAAAGGCATGGGAGATGAAATGTGAGTAATCAACACAATTAAAATGATTATACAAACCATAGAAAGAATATCTCCAACAAAAGGACCTATGGTTAAGTATCTAGAGTACTTAGATAGTTCTCTATCATATTGGCCATTATGGGCCATACGTAGTCAGTGTTCAGCAAGTACGTCTTGAATGGATAGAAGAAACAATGAATAAATGAATGTGCATTTTAATTTTTACTTTGGCAATGGATAATTAAAGGTGTGGAAAAGGATGGTAAGAATATAGCATGCATACCAATTGTCTGTCTTCCTTTACTAATTAATTATAGCATTTTGTTCTCCTGCGATTGAAGGTAACCTCAGAATCCTTCTCAATAGAGGAACCCAAGACTGCACTATCAATCTACTGGAGTTACATTGAAAGAAAATGTATTTGTAGTCTAAAAATATTTAGAGATATCAGTAATAAAAGGACAGGGTAAGTGATGGACATGACATTTATCTGGGATTTATTAATTCTATTTTATATTCAAATATACCAGGACAAAAGAGAGTCCAAAAATTCAACGTTTCCCAAAATAGATGTCACTTTTGTTCTGAAATACTACAATGTGCAATACAATGTGTGATAAGAAGAAAGAGTATATTGATAAGAAAAGGATAAAGCATTGAAATGATCTACAATTCCCATAGCAATAGTATTGTTATTATTGCTACTATCGATAGGAAGAGAATGAGGAAGGAAGGAAGGAAGGAAGGAAGGAAGGAAGGAAGGAAGGAAGGAAGGAAGGAAGGAGGCAAAAAAGTGTCTTCTCACTTTGTTAGGCATACAAGAATTCAAAGCCAAGGAGGGCTTAAAGTGAAGATCTCCTTATTTCAAGTCATTTATTCAGTTTTTTATCTATCAGAAAGTATTTTATGTATGATTTGTGAGTACTGTGAGTACACCCAGAGTAAAGAATGAGCCCTTGTTGTTAAGGGGCTCCATGTCTAGTGAGGTAATTGGACAAGTAAACAAAGAATAACATTTTAATGTGACAAACTCCGGTATAGATATCTAGTAAAGATATTGACCACTAGACACCTCTCCCTCTACACACCAGTGATGACTGTTTCATGTTCAGATATATATCTTAATTTAGAAATTAAAATGTGTTGATATTCAATTATTTAAAAATTTACGAGTCATATAGTTTTATTGAAATGTATAAGACATGTACTATGTATGATAAATTATTTTTATAGAATTTGTACCTGAAAGTAATTCATATAGTACCCTATCTATAATTCATTTAATCAGAGAAAATGGTTCAATGCTGTATTGACTGTTTCAAAAGAAAAACTGAGGATTTAGTCTTGTTCTTGTTTTAAAACTAAACCAAAGTTTTATTCTTTCCTTCAACATAAAACTATGGACCACTTGATATGGCCTAAACACAATGTTTGTTGGACTCTTTGATGGATATAGTAACATCTAATAGAGGAAATAAAATTAGTATCCTGGCAACATTGCTATAGAAAAGAAAGTAAGATGCAGCATAAAGGAGTTGCAAATAAATACTACTAAAGTTCAAGGTAGGAGAGAGTACTTCCAGCCTTGTGGAGTTGGGGGTGTGGATTAGAGACAGTTCATAATAATGGCATGTGGGTTGAGGTAAATATATATACACACACACATATGTGTATATATGTTTGCATATAGGTATGGATTATATATTTTTGTAAATATGTATTCAGGCATATATGTATATATGTATGCACACATATATATATATAGTCATGCATTGCTTAATGACAGGACTTTGTCCCAAGAAATGCATTGTTAGCAATTTTGTCATGCAAACATAGAGATACACAACTCACACAAACCTGAATGGTACAGTCTACTGCAATGTAGACTACATGTTATGGTCTATTGTTCCTAGGGTAAAAATCTGCACAGCATGTTACTATGCTGAATACTGTAGGCAACTGTAACACTATGGTAAGTGTTTGTGTGTGTAAACATTTGCAAACATACAAAGTACAGTAAAATATGGTATTATGATATTATTATATAAGATTATACATCCTCTTATTATAGTCTTCCATCATTGATTGAAATGTCACTATGTGATGTACAATTTTATATAGCATTTTAAAGAATAGAACTAGAGTAAACATACAGTAAAGTGCAATGTACAGCCTAAAAAACATACACAGTACTGTAACCATTATCCAAGTAAAAAACTAGATCATTATCAGCACTTAGTTTTAGCTTTTACATTGAGGTCTATAATACATCCTGAGTATTTGCTTTTTAAAGGCGTGAGATAGGAGTCAAAGATCATTTTTTTTTCTTACATAGTGAATCAATTATTTCAATACCACTTTCCTTTCTCCATTGAATTATCTTGACATACATGACAAAATCTATTTATGTGAGTCTATTTCGCACTCTCTCTGTTCTTATGCTACCCTCTGATGAACACAAAAATCTTAATTTTAACATATATAAATTTTAAATATATATACTATATATATCATTATAGTTAGTGCTTATTGTGTCCAACTTATGACATTTTTGCTTACTCCAAAGTCATGAAAATTTTCTCATATCTTTTCTTATGACTTTTTTTGTTTTACCTTTCACATTTAGATCTATAGTTCTTGTAGAAAATCTGTGGGACAGATTTTCCTGCACGTTTATATGAGCTGAGTATATATATATTTTTCACGTTTATCCAATTGATCCAGAGTCATTTGTAGAAAATTCTATCATTTCCCCACTGCATTGCAGTGAGTGACCTCTTCATCATAAATCAAATGACGTCATATGTGTGTTTGCTTCTAGACAGCATTCCGTTCCATCGATCTGTAACTTTATTTTTATGGCAATATATTGTCTTAATAATTATTGTTTTGTAAGTCTTGATAGCTGGAGTATAAATTTTCTTCAACAAGTAAAAACAAAATTATTTTGATTAATTTTGGCCTTTTGCATTTTCATATACATTTTATAAATTATTTGTTAATTTCTACATGTGTATAAAATTTGCTAAGAATTCAATTGGGACTACATTAATCTATTGTTAAATATGGGCAATACTGCTAGCTTCACAATATTTATCCTTTCAGTTTATGACCATAGTACAATCCTCCATTTATTTATGTTTTTTAACATTTCTCTCCTACTATTTTGCAGTTTTCAATGCACAGGTCTTACATATTTTTGTTAGGCTTATACTTAGGTACTGGATTTAAAAAAAACTATTTTTGGTGATATTTTGATGTGTCAACTTGACTAGATTACTAGACAAGCTGAAAAACTAGATTACTAGTTATTCAATCACTGACTATTAGTTATTTAATCAAACATTTATCTATATCTCTCTGTGATGGTATTTTGCATATGTAATTAAAGTCATTATTCACTTGACCTTAGTAAGTAAGGGCATTAACCCTGGAAAATCTGAATGGGCCTACCTGAATAATGGAAAGGCCTTAAAAAAAAAACTGAGGTTTCTCTTACGAAGAGATAAAATTCCGGCTGTGGATGACAACCCTAGCCTGTACCTGTGAGTTTCATTCTGCGTATGATCTTTCCTTCTGCTCTCCTGACCTAGGAGTGTCAGTCTTGCTCAGTCATACCCTATACAATGCTATGGGTCTAAACATCTTTTAACTATCTTCCTTTCCTTTTGGTATTCTTGTTGGGAAGAATATATGGTTTGGGGGATGCCAGATATGGAGAGAATTTTCTGGTAAGATTTGGAATATTTGGTTTTATTCAAATCTTCATCTACTCATTTCTCAGTGGCTTGTTTTCCCTCATCTGATGTCAAAGACCATATTAATTCACTCATATTTAAAAGCCAAAGCGACTTAAAAACTAAAGAGAATACATTTAAATACAATCTGCCTGCTGTTTACAGCTGCCTAATATTTATGAGTCCTCTTCTTGGAAGGAAAGATGAGCACAGGGAGCTATAATGGGCTTGATTTCCTTGACCAGCAGAGGCAGAACATTTTTGCATAGAGATTTGCAGGAACAATACCTGCTGCATTTTAATGTCTACAAAGACCAAAAGTATGTGTGAGCTGCATGTACCCTGTGTGAATCTTGCAACCTTAATCTCTAAGGGGACCAGGAACTTCGTGTGGCTCCTGAGCTACCTCTGGAGCAAACACATCCAGAGGCATGTGTGAGGCACCCGGAGGACAGAGCTTTACCCAAAGGACTGACTGGGTAACTCTTTCTAATTCTTAAGGTCTATGATGGGATACAGGAAATCTGTTAGGAAAAGAACATCCTGAAGAAAAAAGGGAGAGTGATGGTTGGTAAAACTTTGGGCTCTACATTCCAACTACATTTAAGGAAAAATGTGTGAGAGTAAAGGAAGTGTGAGCCACAGATGCAACCAGGTGGGGTCAGAAAGAGAGACAACAGGGCTGACTCTGCTTTATATATTGTAGTAGGAAGGCTCTTTCGATATGTCTCAGACATACACTTCAGATTTTCTCTTGAGAGATACATTTAATGAACTGTTGTGGTTTTGTGCTTACTTTGAAATTTGCAGAAGGCTATGAGAGTATTTGTATTTTCATGCCTCACAATAATCTAGTGAGGTGGAGTCATTCTTCCTACTTTCTAGACAATATAACTGAGTCCAGGGGCTTGTCTAAGATCCCTGTGGAGGCTGAGGGATGCATCTCTTGAATATTTTTCAAGTAGTGCCTTGAGGAAATACTGAGCACTTATTTTCCAAAACATATTTTTGTGAGTCCCTTCACTTATCTGATCATCAAATAACATTTTGAGGTAGACAGGGCAGGTTTTATGTTGATAAATGCACCTACATGAGGAAACTGAGATTCAGAGTTGAGTGGCACCACTATTCAACCATTGAAACTAGAAACCATGGACTACATCTATCTCATTCCCCAGTCAGTGCAGAACTACTTATACACTGTGTCTTTAACCTCCTTGCCTTGACACAATTCCTTTCCCTGCAATATTCACTCTGTGACGGTTAATTTTATGTGTCAATTTGACTGGGCTAAGGGATGCCCTAATACCTGGGTGTGTCTGCGAGAGTGTTTCCAGAAGACATTAGCATTTGAATTGGTAGACTGAGTAAAGAAGATACACCCTCACCAGTGTGGAAGGGCATCATCCAATTCTTGAGGGCCTGAATAGAGCAAAAAAGTGGGAAAGGGACAAATCTTCTTGAGTTGAGACAGCCATCTTCTGTCACATGAGAGTTTTTGGTTCATGGCCTTTGAACTCCAGGCTTGTCTAATTCTCAGGGCTTTGGCCTCGCACTATATTATACCACCAGCTTTCCAGGTTCTCCCATGAACAGACAGCAGATTGTGGGACTTCCTGTTCTCCATAATCATGTGAGTTGATTTCCATTATAAGTCTTTTCTTATATATATGTATATATATCCTATTGATTTGTTTCCTTGGTGAACTCTGACTAATATGCATTCCTAACTCCAACTCTTGAGCCTGATAGTCTTTCGGGGGATGGCTCAAAGTCACCACAGCTGTAATGAGGGCTGAACCTGGGCTGCTCCCTGTGGAGCTCATGTTTACTTGGAGCTGCTTGAAGAGGAGCCTGCTTGACGCCCACCAGCTGGGAAAAAGCAAGTCTTTTTCTGGCAGGCAAGCAAAAACTATTTTGCGAATAGTGAGTCTTTGGTAGATGTGCCATTGCAATTAGTCAGATGAGTGGAATCCAACCATCGAGGCCTTTGGTTCAGTCATTTCTCAGACTGAGAGAAGCTCCCTCTTTCCTGGCTAACAGAGCCATCTGTTGAACAGTCTGCTGTTTAATGAAATACCCATGCTACTTTGCTTCACCAAAGGGCTGTGAGGTAATGATGATAGCACTGGGTGCTTACTAAGTGAGGAAGTGCTTATATTTCCTCAGTAAGATCTCTGAGGTCATTTGGAAATGACAGAAGGGGGAAATGAGGTTAGACAAGATAGATGAAGGTGCTGTAAGTTTTCTACTTGGTAGTGAGTCAAAGCAGGGCCTGAGCATGCCACGTAGAAGAGTGCATGTTTGATACCTCTCAATTCAATTTATCTCTAGCCAGAGCAGGAAGGAAGGTCATTTAAACTGGTTTTTGTCCTACTAGAGATTCTACTACTAAACTTTCTTGGGGAACAAACTGAGTCCTGCTTTCTTTCTATTAATTACTTGTGAAGGCAGCCATGCACTTTTAATATCACCTCACACCTGAGACTCTCTCAAGGTTTTTTTTTTTTGCACCCTGAGGTGAGGACAATTCTTTTTAAACATTAGTGCTTGATGGGCTTCAGCTCAAAGCAACTAAACCACCTACAGTGTACCTAACACTGTTCTGAGACTTCCAAAATAAAGATAAATTAAAGAATTTGCATTTAATAGAATGGGCCTCTATTCTCTGGGAGTTTTTAGTCTTTGGAGAAAACATGACAGAAACTCCCCCAAAACTGGTATTTATTAAAAATTATGTATTTATTCTTACATGTTTAAACTTCAGCCACCTTCAAAGTAGTCTTTGTTTGATGTAATACACCTATCAAGATGCTTTTCCCACTGCTTAGAACAGGTTTTGAGCTCATCTATTTTGATGTCTTTTAGTGCTTCTGCCATTTTTTGTTTCACTTCTTCCACACTGGCAAAACATTTCCCTTTGAGAGTTTTTTCATCCAGAGAAATAAAAAAACAAAAGTTGCTCAGGACAAGATCAGGTGAATAGGAAGAGAGGGTCACCGGGGTCATGCCATTTGTGGTCAAAAACTGCTGAGCACTCAGTGCAGTGTGGGCAGGTGTGCTCATAAATCGCCCATCATGAAATGGTCAAATGCATGAAAGAATCTCCAGAAAAAATTCACTGAAGTTGAATGCAGCCTCTCTCAACAACACTTGCTGTACACTAATGCTGATGGGTTCTTAGAATATTTACCTAGTGGGGAAAGCCTGTGTACTATAAGGGGTCCACCCTCCAAAAAATAATTGTTTTTGGGGGGGTCTCCTCTTGTTTAGTCAAATGAAGCAGACGTTTTTCTAGACAGACACTTACCTGTGACAATAAATACATAGAATAAATAACACAAATAATAGACAGTTATGCATAATTTGACAAAATATAGTGCACAATATAGAGCAGCGATCAGTCAGAAAAATGTCAGGTAGGATTTGAATAGTTCCAAGGAATATTTGATAAGGGCATTTCCTCTGGCATTAATAGTAATTTTGTCTAAAAGTGTTAATTAGTTCTATGAGAGGCATATATGTATACCGAACCCTCATTTGTACCCCATATTTTAAAAATGAAATAAAATAATTATTTTTTAAAAAGATGTCCTTATTACCACAATTTAAATTTTTAGAATATGGATTTAGGGAAAACTGGTCAAGAGGAGCCAAGCATATACTTTAATAATTCTAGATAAAATCAGATGAAAAATACTATTTCCTGGGCGAAGGCATTCCATGAATTAATACAAAACAATTCTTAGAAGAGTCATTGGTATAACTAAAAATTCAGCAAATATGAGGTATTATTTCAGAAAATGTTTGAAATTATCATTATTATTTCTTCGATGAAGCAATTGGTTGTATTTCAGGGACTAGTTCAAATGATATGTTATATGATGCATAATGTTTTGTGATTGAGTTGGATCTCATATGATATATTTTTCACTGTAAAAAAATTACACTTTTTCCATTTTGTAGTTTTGTCAGTCAAGTGTCTTTGGAGAACTGCATAGCTTTGTAGCTCAGCTCAATAACTATACCCCTCAGGTATTTTTTGATAGTTATTTCAGAAATCCATATATTTTTAAAGGGACAGATATCCTTTATAGTAATTCAAAAATGTTTTCTAGGTACTTGTTTATATTCAAAGTCTGTTATCTCGCATGAACACTCCCCAAAACATGCACCAGGCATTTTTCTCATATTTTGGGTTGTCAATATGAAATGTACTTAAATTTTCCCACAGCATCAGTTTTCTTTGTAAATTTTCAACACATTTCATATGCTTTGATAACAGATAATGCCTTGTTCTGCAATTACTTTCAAGAAAATGACTTCTTTGGTTTTGTACTTTTAACCCATATTAAAAATACACTAATAAGCTTGTTGTCACAGGGAACTATCTTTGTGTCAAACTGAATGCAGCATTTGAAGAAGACATTTACAATGAGGAAGTTTCCATTTCTGAGCACTACTGATATTAAGGTGTTGAATTACCTGCCCAGGTAGTGAGTATTCCCAGTCATTGTTGTCTTGTTCAAGTAACTTGCATTTTGTTAAAACTTAACTATTTGTAGGTTAGACCAATATGTGCAAGGTGAGGAAATATTTTTGAAAAGTTCTTCTTTGTAAGAGAAACACGAGGTAACTAGGCAGATACAACAGAATGGAACAAATTGCCTGTTATGATGAACTCACTAGTGGTCCCTTCCCTGGAAAGGTGTTTGTTTATGTTATTTGTGTTCCTCTCTGTCTAGTTAAAGCCAATATTATGAAAATAGCATGTTCTCATATAAAAATATAAAATTATAGAAATAAAAAAAATCAATCAATGAATCAGTCAATAGCTTATTCATAGACAATCACTGTCAACATTTTTTGTATGTCTTTTGATCTCTTGTGTATCTTTAAAAACATTGCAGTATGTAAATATTATTTTGTATCCTTTTAAAAAATGCTTCCCATATAGTATTTTCCATATGCTATCCATTTTTTGTATAGTTATGACTGATTAGAGTACCTGTTTATGAACATAGAATCCTGGATTTTAGACTTGCCAGCCAACAGACTAGACTCACATTTTGTTTTCTTCTATCTATAAGACATTTGTCCCATCATGGATTAAAAGTCCACGTATAGAAAATGTGTGTCTACTTTAAGACATTGTTTCATGTTTCAAACATTTACTTGCTGTTTCTTCATTTTATTTGTCTATGTCTACAACCTTTTGACAAAATTTCACTGATCAATTTTTTTGCCATAATAAAATATAAGTAAAATACCAGAGTGATATCACTCCCAATCACTGTTTCAAAGAGACCTAGCAAGCACAAAATTCAAAGCAGTTTTCCTAGGATTGAGTATCAGTTTGGGCCAGCATCTCCACAATCATTGTTACAGAAGAATCCATACTTATGTTAAAAAATGACATTTACTAGATAGCCCTAAAATCTAAATTCAAGGCAGAATTATTCATTTTTCGGAGAACAATAAATAGAAATATAAGCATTTGTAAAAGAAGATTTTTAGCTTAGTGCACTGCTTAGTGATTTTTTTCTGAGTTGTGGTAATATACTGCATTGCTAATTTCACCAGTTTAAAAATAAAGCCCCTGGGAAGCCTTTTCTGAATATGAACAGAGGTAATGAGGAGGCACCTGCTTGTCCTAACAAGATACACGTGGGACTGATTGCAGCCTCCAATTTTTTTTTGGTAAGCTTTATTGAGGTGTGATTTACATAAAATAAAATTAAGTTTTAAGTGTATAATTTGGTGAATTTTGACACACATATGCAGCCATGTGACAACCACTGCAGTCATGTTCTAGAATATTTCCATGACCCCTAAAATGCTCAGCACTCTGCAGTGACTCACTTCTCTCTCTCCAGCGTCTTCACCTCTGGCAACCATGATCTGCTTTTCATGACTATAGTCCGTCTTTTATAAAATTTCATTGAATGGAATCTTTTTTTTGAGTTGGAGTCTCACTCAGTCACCCAGACTGGAGTGCAGTGGCCACTCCCGGCCACCGCAGCCCTGCCGGGC